>NC_029792.2:75616564-75643318 GCF_000816755.2 Arachis ipaensis
AATTTAGAAAGTAAGAAATAATTAAAATATGAATTTTGATATAAATTTTAAAGCTTTTGGCCCAAAATTAGACCGAATAGGCCGAACCGGTTAGACCGGAACCAAACTGGACCGAAGACCCATTATATAAAAACAAAGACTTGCACTCTTCTTCCCCAAATGGCCTGAAACACGTTGATGGAGGGAGAAATCAGCGTCGAACCCTAACCCTTCCACTTTCAATTTCAATCGTCCATAACTTTCAATCCGAATCTCCGATTGACGAGCCGTCAGCGGCCACATGTTCGTCTCAGAATTCTCTATAAAACTTTGATAAACCCTGATTTTGTGATTTATATTGAGTGAAATTTTAGGGATTTTGTCAATGTTTTTCACACTTATTCACAAGAATTGCATGGTTTTGTGTTCTCTTCCTAATATTGCTTCATGATGAAAAACATGCTTCTTTTGCCTTAGAATTGCTATATTTTGATCCTCTTTTATTGTCATTCGATGCCGTGACATGTTTGTTGAGTGATTTCAGAATTTATAGCACAAGAATGACTTAGAAGACAGAAAGAAAGCATGCACAAGTGGAAGAAACATGAAGATTTGGATTTTGGGAATTTCAGCATGGGCGCGCACGCGCACCTCGCGCGCATGCGTGGGTGCGGACAGCTGGAAGTGGCGCGTGAAGATCGACGCATCCGCGTGGATTAGAGAAATCCCCATCGACGCGCGCGCGTACATGGCGCGCAAGTGTGGATCGCAAAATCAATCGGCGTGCATGGCGTGTACGCACGACAAGCTGCACGTGACCTCATTAAAGGAAATCATGACTGGCGATTTCTGAGGCTGAAGAGGCCCAAATTCAATCTGGTTCTGCATGGAAAAGACCTAAGAATGCTAGGGGAAAGGGGGGATCATTCATTCACACTTAGACACAATTTTTAGCTATTTTTTGGTTTTTGGTTCTTCTAGAGAGAGAAACCCTTGTTCCTCTCTAGATCTAGTTTGATTTGATCTTCCTTTGTTGAATTCTTAATTGGATCTTGTTAATTACTAGTTTTGATAACTTAATTTTCAATTCCTTAGTATAATTTTGCTTAGATCTTGTGTTAGATTTATGGTTTCTTGTCACTTGTCATTTTCTACCCATTTTGTGAATCTTATGGATCTTGAATTGTTAATGTTACATTGATGATTTCCATGGTTAATTGTGTTGTTTGAGTGATTTTACATTGATAATTGTTAGTGGATACTTGTTAATTTCAATATAATTGCATTTTGAATATATCCTTTAGTAATGCTTACCATGTGTTTGATGAAATATTTCCTTTGATTATGGAGTAGTTTTCTTTACTCTTGGCCTAAGCTAAGGGAATTGAGTGAACTTGAGTCATTGGGTCTCATTGAATTGGTGATTTGAGAACCCTTGGTGATCAATTTGACACCCATTGAGACTAACCCACTACTAATTTAATTAGTAGATAGGTTGGGACTTATGGGTTGATGTGATCAAACCTATTTGACATACTTCAAGCTTAGGAGTAGACATTACGTACTTAAGGCTTTTGGAAAGTAGACTTAATGGGTTGGTACCTCATAATTATCAATATTTGGTATGTAGACAAGGATGGCGATCTCAATTCCCATGCCTAGCTAAGAGTTGCTTTTATTATTCATATTTGAAAACCAAAATTTCAATTGCTTAACTCTAGTTATAGTTACTTGTTAGTTTGAGAGTAGAATTATATTACTTGTCCTCTTATTAGTTTGAATTGCTCATACCTTGCTTTAGCCACTTGAGTTAGTTTCTTGCATCTTAAGATTTCTTGTTTGATTGAGTTTTTTAGTTTAATTTCTTGCACATGACTTCCAACCCCGGAATTCTAACCAATGTTAAAGCACATGTTTGCTCATTCCTTGTGAGACGACCCGAGGTTTGAATACTTCGGTTACTTTTATTGGGGTTGAACTTGTGACAACCAATTCCTTTGAAGTTTGATCGGGAGTTATTAATTGGTTTGGAGCTATGCTCACAACGAAGTTCTATTTCTATTAAGAGAAATTCTAAACCAACAATAACCAACGCATCAAATTTTTGGCGCCGTTGCCGGGGAGTGGTTGCAACATATGCCTTGATATTGGTTATGTGAATATGTGAATAGTATAGATAGTTTACTTGCTTTCAATACTTAGTTATAGTTTAGATTTCTTTTATGCATGTGCTATGATTCCCAAGTTTGATGACTCGGTCTCAACCGAATTCTAGCTTAGCCGATCTTGACCTTGAGATTGAAAGAATTTTGTTACACACTCGGCAAGCTAGACAGAGGTTGGACTATACGGCTAGTACTTCGGCCTCTCTTGAAAAACATACCAAATCACTAGACGATACCAAGGGTAACTTGGAGTCCGCTACTTCCTATTCTTCTGTTGGCACTACTAATACATCTTTGCATCCCACAGGTGAACCATACATGGCGGAGCCATGACGGATTACTTTGCATGAACAAGGGGCTCCGGATATCATACTTCAACCTTTGCAAACGAGGTATCCCAACCTTGATCCAAACTTTGAGTTGAAGAATAGCTTGATAAATCTACTTCCTAAGTATCATGGATTGCCGGGTCAAGACCCCATCCGACATCTAAAGAGATTTTCAAGTTGCTTGTTCTATGGCTCGAAGGCATGGAGCTGATGAGGTGGCTATTATGCTTTTTGCCTTCCCCTTCTCTCTTGAAGGGCAAGCAAAGACATGGTTTTATTTACAACTGGATGAGATTGCGACAAATTGGGATTTCTTGAGAAGAGAGTTTCTAGATAAATTTTTTCCGCCGGAGAAGACCGACTATATCCGGAAGGAGATCTCGGGTATAATGCAAAAGGACCAAGAAAGTTTGTATGAGTATTGGACTCGGTTCAAGAGGCTATTGGAATCTTGTCCACACCATGGATTGGATACCCACTTGCTCATTAGTTACTTCACCGGAGGTCTTTGTGCGAAAGATAGAAGATTGCTCACCGCTTCTAGTAGTGGTTCCCTTTCAAAAAATAAGATGGCGGGAGAAGCTTGGAGCTTGATAAATGATGTTGCCGAGGCTACACAACACATAAGGGTGAGAAGTAATCCTCTCAAGGGTGTGGTAGAACCATCCCCTTCCGAAGCAAGCTTAACCAAGGCGCTTGGGGATATGACCACTATCCTCACGCAAATACAAAAAGATCAAAAGGAATACTACTCCATCCAAGCCATCCAAGCCCCACCCCAAGTTGCTCAACTTGAAGGCCCCCTTAGAATTTGTGGTTTTTGCTCTAGCACCACATATTATACCGATCAATGCCATCAAATTCAAGAGGAGTATTCCCTTGCCGTGGCCAATGTGAACTACAACAATCGTCCACCCTATCCTTCTCAAGGCCAAAGCAACTACTCTCATAGTAGTAATCAAAATCAAGGGTGGAGGGATAATGCACAAGGGAGCAATCAAAACCAAAGATGGAACAACTCTTCTTCTCACTACAACAACAACCAATCTTCATCTCAATACCACCATAACAACAACAACTACCAAGCCAACGATAATCATCACAACCAAAATAACTACACCAAATACCAAGCACCACATCATAGGCAACAATCTAACCAAACCTCTTCATCCTCCAACAATCAAGTTGTTGAACTTAGAGCTACAATAGAGAAACAAGAGGAGAATAACAAGGCTCAGTTCAATACCTTGACTGCACAATATGGTAACATGAGTGCTCAACTAGCCAATCTCACTGACATAATTTCAAATTTATCCATGTCCTCCTCCAACAACAACACCAACCAACCTTCAAACTCTTCTAACCTTCCATCCCAACCCCTTCCAAACCCCAAGGGCGGTCTCAACGCCATCAGTCTACAGTCAGGAACTACATTGGAGGAGATACCTCCTAGGGTCATGGAAGACATTCATAAGG
The DNA here is from genome assembly GCF_000816755.2 of Arachis ipaensis. NCBI lineage: Eukaryota > Viridiplantae > Streptophyta > Magnoliopsida > Fabales > Fabaceae > Arachis > Arachis ipaensis. Next base: position 75,620,514 of record NC_029792.2, read on the forward strand.
AAGAAGTGGTTGTTGAAGCTCCACATGAAGAAGAGGAGGTAGACAAAAGGCATAAGGAAGAAGGAGTAAGATTTAAGGAACCCAAGAGGAAAGCTATAGTGGATGAGTCCATTCCTATCCTATTCCTTTCCATGGTGAAAAAGGCAAAGAAGACTCCAGAGTTTGATTTAAATATGCTTCAAGTGTTCAAGAAGGTGGAGGTCACCATCCCACTTCTTGACGCCATCCAACAGATTTCGAAGTATGCAAAATTCTTGAAGGACTTGTGTACACACAAGGATAGGATAGGTGACGTCGGGATTTCTACCAGTAAAGAAATTCATAGAAACGGTTGCGTTGTAGATATAGTTTCTAAACCGGCAAAAATCCCTTCGTACAAACGTGTTGGGTGTCACGAGTAACAAACCCCTTTTAAAAATTGTTGACCGAGTATTCAAACTTCGGGTCGTCTTCTCAAGGAACTGCGAGGAAATGTGTTCTTATTATTGGCTATAAAGGTTGTAATCGGGGTTTAGAAGGTGAAAAGCAAATAATTTATATGACGAGTGAATTAAGTGGCAATTAAGAATAAATAATAACTGTAAAGCGACTTTTAGCAAGGTAGAGAAATTAGAGGTCCAACATAGTTATCTCTCTCAACAATAATGAAAGTTGAATCTAAACTCCACTTGGTCAACCTTTACCAGGGTAAGGGAAAGTCAAGGGACTAATTAATTTGACCTTTGAATCCTAATTATTTCCTAAAAAAAGGTTGGGATTATTTAAGTTCAGCTCAATCAGCAAGATCACGATTATCAATTGTATTGAGTTTAATAACTGTTGAGTTACTAAATTCTTAACCAGAACCAAAAGGGGAAAAAGTAAAGTTTCTGGAATAATAGTAAAAATATCCTTAGATGGGAAGCAATGGTAACTTAAGTCAAAGAGAACAATCATAAACTGAAAATACCTCAATTATCATTAATTCAAATAGAAATTCGTAACATGGAATAATTCATAAATAATAATAATCAATTCAAATGTTGGAATAAATAAAGAGAAGCAATATAATAAAATAAAATTAAACCTGGATCTAGAGTTACTCTAAAAACAAGAAGAAATCCTAAATCCTAAAAGAGAGAGAGAGAAGATCTCCCTCTCAACTAATTCTAAATCATTGAAAAGTGAAAAATATGCGAGCTCCCTCTGAATGGATGCATTCCCTTACTTCATAACCTCTGGTCTATGCCTTCTGGACTTGGATTTGGGCCAAAAAGGGCCTCAGAACTCGTTATGAGCGTTTTCTGCAATTTCTGGTGCGTGGCCTCTGTCACGCGTCCGCGTGGGTCACGCGATCGCGTCAATTGGAGCTTTTCCTTGCCACGCGGTCGCGTCAGTCATGCGACCGCGTCAGTCATGCGGCCGCGTCGCTGCTGATTCGTGCTTGGCACGCGATCGCGTCATCCATGCGATCGCGTGGATACCAGTTTCTTTAAAGCTCCGTTTTGCTTTCTCCTTCCATTTTAGTATGTTTCCTTTTTCATCCTTTAAGCCATTCTGCATTAGAAAATCTGAAACTACTCAACACACTAATCACGGCATCGAATGGAAATAAAGGTAATTAAAATAATTAATTCTAAAGCTTAGGAAACATGTTTTTCATTTACATCCCATAATAAGGAAGGGAAAGTAAAACCATGCAATTAATGTGAATAAGTAGGTGAAGGATTGTATAAATCACTCAAATTAAGCATATAAGAACTCATGAAATATGGGTTTAATAACCTCCCCACACTTAAACACTAGCATGTCCTCATGCTAAATCCAAGGTAAATAATTAAGGTTAAAGTGATGGAATGTTATGAAATGCAACCTATGCTAAATGCATCTACCTAATGAGTCATGCAATTCTAATTCATCCACTCATATATAAAGCTTACATGTAGCTAAGTTAATTCACATTCTCAAGGAGTTGTGTGTATATATATAGCCAACCCTTAAATAATAAGGTACTTTAGCAAATGAGATGGGAAAGAAAACATTGTACAAACTTGCAAAACAATTAGTAAATTTTAAGCACGGATATATCTTGATGAGTTATTGAACTCTCACTGGATTTTGTGTTTACTCTCTGGTCACTCAGTGTTTATTGGGTTTATTCACTCTATTTTTCTTTTTATTCTTAATTTCTACAGCTTTGTTTTTCATATAACCAATCAACAATTATAGAATATAGTCATACCAAAAAGTCATGAGGTCTTAATTAAGGTTGTAATGGGGCCAAGGTAAAGGTAAGGATTTATGTATATGGTTAAGTGAGCTAATAAGTGAATCCTTAATTAGACTAAGATCTCACCTAACATACATATTTAGCAAGATAAAACTTCTTCACCTATTTTCCTATAATTTCCCACTTATTGTTACATGCTCATGTTTTACTTTTTATTTTTATTCCATGTGCATTGTTTTCATTGGGGAATTTTCTTTTTTGTATCCCCTTTTATTTGGATGCTGAAAATTAAAAAAAAAATTTTTTTAATGCATATGATAATTGAATCATTTAGATTTTCTCATGAGCATGCTTCCCAAATTTTATTTTTATTCCCTTTTACTTTTCTACCTTTTGTTTCTATTACCCATGTTCCAAAAGGTTTCCCGCATTTAACTTCTATTTATATTTTCTATCTTAAGCTAACCAAGGATTCACTTGGGATTTTATTTTGTTTTTCTGCTTAAGGCTAGTAATTTGGCTAAATAGAATAAAGGGGTTTTGAAAGGCTCAAGGGGGCTAACAAGGGTAATGTAAAAGGTAGGCTAATTTGGGGTGAGTGAGCTAAAATCAAATGATGGCCTCAATCATTCTCTTGGTATGTATCTATTCTATATTCTATAATTGGACATATAGATTAAAGCAAAGTAAAGAACATCAGAATAAAAAGAAATGTGACACACAGAAATGAAATTATGGTTTGAATGCAACCATACAATTTAAGCTCAAGACTCACAGGCTGTGTGTTCTCTAACTCAAGCATCATATATCATTCATATATTGTATGCAGGTTTAGTTAAAAATTCACATTATTCTCTTGAAAAAAAATTATTTAGGGTAGCTTTTAAAGTTTTAATGTTCCTCCTTGATGAAATATTGTCAACTAACATGTAATGCTATATATACAAGGTGTGGGTTGTTTTGATTCTGTTAAAGTTTCCAGTTTACTTCCTTTTTATATTTTTCTATTTAAACTATACTATCTTATGCTAAAAAGGGTAAACTATACTGATTAATCCACTAATAAATCAGAATTGCCAACTAAACTAAATAACTAATATAAACTAAATGGCTGAAGTATGAACTAAAGATGCAAAATGCAGAAAATAGAGTAAAATACACAAGTAGCAATGTATAAGTACTCAGAAAATAACAATAAAAGAAAAAGAGAAAAATACAGAAAAATATCCAAAATAGAAGAAAAAGTATGTAGTAGTTCACCAAAATAAACGCCAGAGATGGTGACCTCCTCACACTTAAAATGAAACATCGTCCTCGATGCGCAATCAAGCCTGGTGTGAAGGAGTGTCATCACTGGTAGGGATGGCAGCTGGGGTCTCTGTGGTGGTGGTGGGCTGGGGGTCTGGCTGCTGTGGAGGTGGGACGGACTGGAGCGGGATCTCCAGATCTGCAGCCTCTATCTGGTGTATAACCTCCTGATGCGGGGCAGCCTGCTCTGTGGCTGCCTGCTGATGAGTCTCCGCCTAGGAATGAGGCTCCTCCTCATGCTCATCCTCTTCCTCGTGCTCATCCTCTGATGGCTCTGAAGGGGTGTCGGGCTCGGAAGGGATGTCGGCACCCTGTCTGATCATCAGCTTCAGATGGGAATAGCGTCGTCTGCTGCGGCGCTCTAATCTCTTATACCGGCGCCTGTTACGGCGTTCCATCTGATCAAGCTGGCGAAATAGACAGTGCATGAGGCGATAGACCGGCTCAGAGGCGGGTGGAGGTGCAGTGGTGGCAACAGGGGCAGTTGGGGTAGCTGTGGATGAAGAGGGTCCAGCAGACGGAGGGGCTGTCTCATCAGTAGCAGTGACAGGTGGTGGTCTGTAGCCCAAAGCAAGGAAGTTCCTGCTGTGCGGGATGATCTTCCTGCAGTCTGCTGCTGGTGGTCTCTCATCGGCATCCTCCCAAGGCACATCAGCCTGACGGCCTAGCCATGTAACCAGGTAAGAAAAGGGGAGGGTGCCTCGGACGTGGGCCCTGGCCATATAATGCCGGATAAAGCGAGGCAGATAAATGTCCTTACCCTCCAGCACACACCAAAGGAGGGTGATCATGGTAGCTGGGATCTCCGTCTCGTGAGTACTCGGCATCACAAAGTTACTCAAGATCTGATGCCAAAGCCGAGCCTCATCATTTAAGTACACTCTCTTGATCCCTCTAGGCATAGTGGTGTTCTGACCCATCTCCCAAGGAACAGCAAGGTCGAGAGCTATCATTGCCTTCACAGCATCCCAGTCAAACTACATCTGGCCCATGTCCTCCTCAGCCTGTGCAAAACCATCTGGCTGATCAGACTTGGCGGGGAGCTGGAGAATGGTCTCTATGGCTTCCTCTGTGACCAGAATTAGCTTTCCTCTTAGGTTTACTGCATCAAGGGTAGTAAGGTAGTAGTTGCAATAGAATTCCCTTACCCAAGATGCATTGACCTCTGTCAGTGGTCTCTCCATCAAGAACCAGCCCCTTTGCTTGATTTGCTTAGTAGTGTACTGCTGGAGGGCCTCTGGAATCTTCAAGGTACGTTCCAGGTATAGATTTATGGAGTTTGCAAAAGCTGGGTACTTCAGTTCACAGTACCGGTTTGCAAATTTTATAGGATCATTTGCAGGAAGCAGTTGGTTAGCTTTCTCCTGCTGTGTGAAATTCTTCTCCCGCCATGATGTATCGTGCATTAGAGAAATGATGGACTGGGAGGAATCTCCTCTCTTGCGCTTGCCTTTACCTTTCCTCTGTGAAGCAGACATCCTGAAAAACAGAAAACCAGGAAATGGATAAAACAGGAAAGCAAATAGGCAATTTTAAACAAAGGAAACTCAAAGCGCTAAGAGAGAAATAAAATAAGGAAAATGAGTAAGTGAAATATGATTGAATGAATGTTAAATGGAAAGAAAATAAGCAATATGCCATGGTTAGAAAGTTAGAAGAAAGTGGAAATAATCAGAAAAGAGATTAAAAGGGTTAGTATGGTTAGGATTGGAAAAAGAAATTAGTAAATTAAAATCAGTGAGTTAGGAAGGTAAGTGGCATAGAAAAATTCCATATAACAAGGATTCACAGGTAAGAATAGAAGTACTCATAATTGAACAAGCAGTTTATGAACCAGGAAATCAAAAAGGATGAGAAGGTCTGCCATAGCATTCATGTAGTGGTTTGGGTAAAGCAGAGGGAAACAGATTTCAGAAATGCGAAACCAAAACATGAATGAAAACAAATTTTTAAAAAAAATTGGGCAGCATTCCGGCTAAAATTGGATTGTCCCGGAAAATAAACAGCAATTTAATCAGTTCATATAAATTAAAAAATCAAGCTGCATGTACATAGATATAAAATAAACATAAAAACTCAATGTAAACAGCAGCAACATACAAGAAAGCAGCATATGAAACATGATTATAGCAGCAACATATTTGCACATAGGGTAAAACAAAAGTAAGAACAGTGCAAGTAAACAGACCTAGATCTACTAACCACAGCCTAAGCTACCTAACAACCTAGAAATCCACTACAACATGCAAGTCTAGCTATCCTAATTATGAATATAAACGGAATAAAATACAGAAAATTTACGAACAGATAAAAAAATGGGTGCGTGTTGCGGAACCTGGTAAGCGGAAGGGGTGGAACAGGGAAGAAGGTGGTTGCGGCGGCGTCTGGCGCGGTGGTGGTGCACGGCGACGCGGTGGCGGCAGGTGCACGAATTGTGAATCACACTTTTCATGGCCGGCGGTGGCTGGGAAGGAGAAGAAGAGAAGAGGAGAAGAGGGTTAGGGGTGAAAGGGGAGGGCTGCACGACTGATAGGGTTCGCGGGCTGGGGGGGTTATATTTTCGAATCCACGCGGCCGCGTGGGGCACGCGGTTGCGTGGCTGGGACGAGAATGGGAGTGACGTGATCGCGTGAAGTGTGCGATCGCATGAGAGGGGGGAAAGAAGGTTGATGCGATCGCATGGGTCGCGCGATCGCGTTGCTGGAATTTGTGCTAAACGCACGACTCCAGCGCCGTTTCAGCGCAACTCTCTGTCTCCTTTTTGAGGTGATGTGCAATCCATGCAACGCAATCGCGTTGCTCACGCGGTCACGTGTGGTTGGTATTGGGCAGTGACGCGATCGCATGGGGCATGCAATCGCGTGAGCCAATTTGTGCGAAACGCACAAGGGCCGCACGATTCCAGCCCAACTTTCTGTTCGTTGGATCCTTACGCCGATATATTTATCACGCGGCCGCGTGGGTCACGCGGTCGCATGGGTGGTGTTTTTCGCGATATGACACGATCGCATGGGGCATGCGGTCGCGTCGTGCAACCACTTTTTTTTTTATGCATGAAAAGTGCAAAATGCAATGACTATCATGGATGCTTATGCATGATTCTAGGTTTAATAAATAAAAATAAAAAAGAAAAATGAAAGCAATTAACAAAAAAAAAAGAAGCGACCATACCATGGTGGGTTGTCTCCCACCTATCACTTTTAGTTAAAGTCCTTAAGTTGGACATTGGAAGAGTATCCTGTTATGGTGGCTTGTGTTTAAATTCGTCCAAAAATCTCCACCAGTGCTTGGAATGCCAATAGCCTCCGGGGTCCCAAACTAGGCAGGTAAAGCTTCTGCGCAGCTTTAAACAGATATTCAGCCTCCCGGGATGACGAATGTCAGAACATAATCCATGATCCCAAGCTGTGTTTCTAGATTCGCCTCCGTTTTGATTTGTAAGTTTCCATTCGGGCGGGTTAAAGAGTAGAGTCTAACTGTGGCGACCAAACGTTCTCTGTGATCATGCAATTGAGCACGATACCAATCCGTGTACCTCGAGGTGAAGCGTGGAACCTTATTGATCCTGGTGCACCAGCTCTGAATACGAGCCATTTCCCTCTTACTTTTAAAGCCGCAGAGAGCTCTAAGTTGGCCATCTATTTCAAGCAAACCATATTCAAGTGAATAAGTAAAATTATAAGTTAAGGATTTTACCCATTTGAAGCTTGTATTGGGTGGTAACGGCCTTGGGATAGGTGTTCTTGGTGGTTCTGCAAGTTCTGTTTCCTTGTGCTCTTCTGTGAATTCTTCCACTTCCTTACAAAGATCTTCAATTGTATCTGTATCCTGGTCAAAGTCTTCTATGTCTTCCTCATCACTCGAGTCATAGATTGGAGGTTGAGAGAAATCTCCCTCCGCATAATCTTCATATTCACTTGGGAAAGATTCTTCGATCTCAGAGAATTCACTTGCGAACGCAAGCTCATCAGTAGGAGAACTAGACTTGTGACTATCATCATCAAGAAAATTTTCTTCTTGGATTATTCCGTCTGACTCTTCATAAACGACTTGCCTTGGAGATTATACGGTATCCTCCTTAGCGTCAACTGTGGCATCTTGGACGGAGTTTTCCTCAATTCTGGATTCCCAAGGAAGTTCAGCATCACCTAGATCTTCAACCAATTCAACCAACTCTTCTTCTTGAACAATGACAGCTTCTTCCACTTGTTCTAGTATGAATTCATTCTCTGTCTTGCCTACTGGAGTCTCTAGTATTTCTTTCATGCTACGCTCTTCATCGGGCTGTCCACATGGAGCTGTGGTTGATCCTTGTATATTTAAGCACCTAGTAGCCCATTGAATTAGTGCTTGCTCCAGCTGTTGAACGGTTGTTTGAAATTTAATCATTGTTTCTTTTAGGCGATCCTTTGCTTCGCGGTTTTCCAGACTTGGACATAATACAAAGGAAAGTGGTGACGATCGGGAATGATTGGATTGGTATTGGGGTAAGGAAGGATCATATGATGGCGAATGGTGAAGAGAAGCTTGTGAGTGTGGTGGTTCGAGGTTATGTTGAAAGGATGGTTCATATGCATGGGGTGGGGCTTGTTAAAGATAAAGAGGAAAAATGAAAATAAATAAATAGGCAAAAGGAAAATATTTACAATAACCAATAATAAGGCACACGTTAGCAGTTCGCCGGCAACGGCGCCATTTTGACGTCGGGATTTCTACCAGTAAAGAAATTCATAGAAACGGTTGCGTTGTAGATATAGTTTCTAAACCGGCAAAAATCCCTTCGTACAAACGTGTTGGGTGTCACGAGTAACAAACCCCTTTTAAAAATTGTTGACCGAGTATTCAAACCTCGGGTCGTCTTCTCAAGGAACTGTGAGGAAATGTGTTCTTATTATTGGTTATAAAGGTTGTAACCGGGGTTTAGAAGGTGAAAAGCAAGTAATTTAAATGACGAGTGAATTAAGTGGCAATTAAGAATAAATAATAACTGTAAAGCGACTTTTAGCAAGGTAGAGAAATTAGAGGTCCAACATAGTTATCTCTCTCAACAATAATGAAAGTTGAATCTAAACTCCACTTGGTCAACCTTTACCAGGGTAAGGGAAAGTCAAGGGACTAATTAAGTTGACCTTTGAATCCTAATTATTTCCTAAGAAAAGGTTGGAATTATTTAAGTTCAGCTCAATCAGCAAGATCACGATTATCAATTGTATTGAGTTTAATAACTGTTGAGTTACTAAATTCTTAACCAGAACCAAAAGGGAAAAAAGTAAAGTTGCTGGAATAATAGTAAAAATATCCTTAGATGGGAAGCAATGGTAACTTAAGTCAAAGAGAACAATCATAAACTGAAAATACCTCAATTATCATTAATTCAAATAGAAATTCGTAACATGGAATAATTCATAAATAATAATAATCAATTCAAATGTTGGAATAAATAAAGAGAAGCAATATAATAAAATAAAATTAAACCTGGATCCAGAGTTACTCTAAAAATAAGAAGAAATCCTAAATCCTAAAAGAGAGAGAGAAGATCTCCCTCTCAACTAATTCTAAATCATTGAAAAGTGAAAAATATGCGAGCTCCCTCTGAATGGATGCATTCCCTCACTTCATAACCTCTGGTCTATGCCTTCTGGACTTGGATTTGGGCCAAAAAGGGCCTCAGAACTCGTTATGAGCGTTTTCTGCAATTTCTGGTGCGTGGCCTCTGTCACGCGTCCGCGTAGGTCACGCGATCGCGTCAATTGGAGCTTTTCCTTGCCACGCGGTCGCGTCAGTCATGCGACCGCGTCATGTGCGTTCTGCTTAAGGCGCGCGGTCGCGTCAGTCATGTGGCCGCGTCGCTGCTGATTCGTGCTTGGCACGCGATCGCGTCATCCATGCGATCGCGTGGATACCAGTTTCTTTAAAGCTCCGTTTTGCTTTGTCCTTCCATTTTAGTATGTTTCCTTTTTCATCCTTTAAGCCATTCTGCCTTAGAAAATCTGAAAGTACTTAACACACTAATCACGGCATCGAATGGAAATAAAGGTAATTAAAATAATTAATTCTAAAGCTTAGGAAACATGTTTTTCATTTACATCCCATAATAAGGAAGGGAAAGTAAAACCATGCAATTAATGTGAATAAGTAGGTGAAGGATTGTATAAATCACTCAAATTAAGCATAAAAGAACTCATGAAATATGGGTTTATCAATAGGTGAGTTGGAGACATTATCCTTGGGTAATTCTATTTCTTCCTTAATGAAGCCTATTCTTGAGAAGTATAGCGATCCTGGACCTTGTTTGGTGACTTGTCGTATTGGTGGAATTGCTTTTCATGACTGTATGTGTGATTTAGGGGCTTGCGTAAGCATCATGGCCTTATCTATCTTTGTGCGGTTGAATTTGGCTCCATTAAAGAGGTCGGCGGCAAAATTTGCCTTAGCCGACAAGAGCGTGATTACCGTTGTGAGAATAGCGGAGGATGTACTTGTGGCGATCAAGGATTTGGTATTTCCAGTTGACTTTTACATCCTTGAAATGCCTCCAACAGAGAATAGAAGCTCCTCCTCGGTTCTACTTGGTAGACCCTTCCTTAAGACCTCTAAATTCAAGCTAGATGCCTTCACCGGCACATATTCCTTTGAGGTCGGAGACAAAACTATCAAGTTCAATTTGGAAGAAGCCATGAAGCACCCTCCCAAAGAGCATTCTATTCTCCGATGTGATGTAATCAATGAAGTGGTAGTGAAAGTGCGAAAAGAAGACAACAACAAGTTATGCTACCCTATTGTTGAAGGAACGGATGACCAAGAGGGTGAACAAGAGGAAGTTGTTGAGGATGAACTCCGTGAGCTTGATGAAAAGGAACCTCAACTTGAGGCAAATAGTGAACTAAAACCTCTTCCATCTCATTTGAAGTATGCTTTCTTAGAGGACAACCAAAGATTTTCGGTCATTATTGCTAGTGAGCTTTCTAGAGAAGAAGAAGAAGGGAAGCTCCTAAATGTTCAAAGAAAGTACACGAAGGCAATTGGATGGAGCCTAGCCGATATTGTGGGGATTTATCCCCACAAGTGCATGCACCGTATCTTTCTCCAAGAGGGAGCTCGGCCGGTGATGAGAGATACTTTTGCGTGGTCTCGAAATTTGCGGATAAATCCTTGTTGCAAGTATAGTTTCTAAACCTTCAAAAGTCCTTTCATACAAAAGTTTTGGTTGTCACAAGTAACAAAATCCTAAATAAATTGATAACCGAAGTATTCAAACCTCGGGTCGTCTTCTCAAGGAACTGCAGGGAAGTATGTTCTTATTATTGGTTATGGAGATTGTAAATTGAGGTTTTGAGAATGATGAGTGAATAGTTTAATTAGCGAATAAAGTAAATGAAGAACAAGCAATTTAAATGGCAAGTAAAATAAGTAAATGACTGTAAATAAACTTTTGGCAAGGTATGAGAAACTAGAGGTCCTATCCTGGCTATCCTTATCAATGATGATGAGAATTGAATCTTAATTCCGCTTTGTTAACCTTTACTAAGATAAAGGAAGGTCAAGGGATTAATTGGATTGATCTTCGGATCCTATTTTATTTTCTAAGAAAAGATTAGGATTCTTGAAGCTCAATTCAATTAACAAAGATAACAATTATCAAGCATGTTTGAGTTTGATAACTCCTGAGTTACTGATTTCTTAACCAAAACCAAAAGGAGAAAAGTAAATCTACTGGAATAAGAATGTCTTCAGATTGGGAATAATTGTAACTAATAAATAAAAGAAAGCAATATTAACTGAAATACCTCAAATAACATTAATCCAAAATAATAATCTGTAACATGGAAGAATTCATAAATTAAATTGCAAAAGTAAATAATCAACTAAAGTAGTGAATAAAAGTAAAAGAGAAGCTTGAAGTAAAGGAACATTAAACCTGGGATCGAGAGTTACTTCTGAATTAAGAGAAATCCTAAATCATAATCCTAAGAGAGAGGAGAGAACCTCTCTCCAAACTAAATCTAACTCATGAAAACTAAACTAAAGTCATCTCTCTATGAATGGATGCATTCCCTCACTTCATAACCTCTGGTCTATGCCTTCTGAACTTGGATTTGGGCCAAAAAGGGCTTCAGAAATTGCTGGGAGCGTTTTCTGCAATTTCTGCTGCGTGGCCTCTGTAACGCGTCCGCGTGGGTCACGCGGTCACGTCATTCGGAGCTTTTCTTGTCACGCGATCGCGTCAGTCATGCGGCCGCGTCGCTATTGATTCGCGCTTGGCGTGCGTCCGCATCGCCCATGCGATCGCGTTGATGCCAGTTTCTTTAGAAACTCCGTTTTGTGCTTTCCTTCCATTTTTGTATATTTTCTTTCCATCCTTTAAGTCATTCCTTACTTAGAAGATCTGAAACTACTCAACACACTAGTCACGGCATCGAATGGAATTAAAGGTAATTAAAATAATTAGTTTTAAAGCATAGGAAACATGTTTTTCACATACATCACATAATGAGGAAGGGAAAGTAAAACTATGCAATTAAATGAATAAGTGGGTGAAGGATTGAATAAATCACTCAAACTAAGCACAAAATATATCATAAAATATGGGTTTATCAACCTCCCCACACTTAAACAATAGCATGTCCTCATGCTAAATCCAAGGTGAAAAGTAAGGTTAAAGTGATGGAATGTCATGTAATGCAATCTAATCTAAATGCAACTACCTAAATGAATGATGCATCATGCAATTCTAATTTTTATTCACTTGTATATAAAGCTTGCATGTAGTTAAATTAATTCACATTCTCAAGGAGTCATGTATATATATAGCGAAACCTTAGATAGTGATAAAGTGCCTTTACAATTGAAATGGGAGAGAAAAGCATTTTATAAACTTTGCAAGACAATTAATAATTTAAACAGAGATAAATGTTAATGAGCTATTGAACCCTCACTGGATTTTGTGTTTACTCTCTAATCACTCAGTGTTTATTGGGTTAATCACTCTATTCTTATTTTTTTTATTCTTACTTTCTATAACTTTGTTCTTCATCTAACCAATCAACAATCATAGAATATAGTCATACCAAAAATCATGAGGTCTTTAAGTAAGGTTGTAATGGGGCCAAGGTAAAGGTAAAGGTAAAGGTAAGGGTATATGTATAAGGCTGAGTGAGATAATAAGTGAATCCTTAATTAGACTAAGATCTCACCTAACATACATACTTTCTAAATCAAAGCTTCTTTACCTATTTTCCATATTTTCTCACTTTTGATGTTACATGCTCATATCTCAATGTTTATTTTTATCCCATGTGCATTGCTTTATTTCACAATTGGGGAATTCTTTTTGTGTCCCCTTTATTCAAATACTGAAAAATAAAATCTTCTTTCTTTCTTTTTTTTTATTGCACATGGTAATTCAATTATTTTGATTTTACATGAGCATGCTTCCCAAAAATTCTTATTTTGAATTATTTTAATTCTTTTCTACCCTTTTGTTTTTATCATCCATGTTCCCAATAGGTTTTCCCACATTTAAACTATACATAATTTTCTATCTTAAGCTAACCAAGGATTCAACTTGGGATTTTATTTTGTTTTTCTGCTTAAGGCTAGTAATATGGCTAATAGAATAAAAGGGGATTTAAAGGCTCAAGGGGGCTAACAAGGGTGATGTAAAGGGTAGGCTATTTTGGGATAAGTGAGCTAAAATCAAATAATGGCCTCAATCACTCTCTTGGTATGTATTTCTAATCTATAATCGGACATATAGATTAAAACAAAGTAAAGAATACCAGAATATAAAAGAAGGGCGGAACACACAGGAATAAAAATTATGGTTTGAATGTAACCATACAATTAAGCTCAAAACTCACAGGCTATGTGTTCTCTAGCTCAAAAATCATTTATCAATTATGTATGTCATGCAGGTTTAGTTAAAAATTCCCATTATTCTCAATATAAAACTTAAGGTGGCTTTAAAGTTCTAGTGTTTCTCCTTGATGAAATGTTATTAACTAACTAACATGTAATGCTATATGTACAAAGTGTGTGGATTGTTTTGATTCTGTTAAAGTCTCTAGTTTACTTCCTTTTTCTTTTCAATCTTTTCCAAGCTATCTTATGCTAAAAAAAGGGTAAACTATACTAATCAATCCACAATTTCTTTAACTAATAAGTTAGAATTGCAACTAAACTAAGTGGCTAAAATATGAACTAAAAATGCAAAATGCAGAAATAGAGTATAAATACATGAAAATAGCAATGTATAAGTACTGCAAAATAGAAATAAAAAGAAAAATACAGAAAAATAGCAAAATAAATAAAAAGAGTATGTAGTGGTTCACCAAAAAAAAGAACGCCAGAGATGGCGACCTCCCCACACTTAAAATGTAGCATCGTCCCTGATGCTCAGTCAAGCAGGGTGTGAAGGGGTGTCATCACTGGAAGGGTGGGTAGCTGGGGTATCTGTGGTGGTGATCTGAGGGTCTGACTGCTGTGGAGGAGGTGCTGACTGGATAGGGATCTCAGGGTCTACAGCCTGAATCTGGGGCGGAGCCTCCTGATAGTGTGCTGCCTGCTGGGTGCCTGCCTGCTCTGCCTCCTACTGTGGGTGGGTCTCTGCCTCGGGCACATCCGCCTCCTCCTCAGATGCCTCGGATGGTGTGTCAGGCTCGGAGGGGATGTCGCCAGATCGTATCATCAGCTTTAGGTGCTCATAGCGTCGCTTGTTGCGACGCTCCATCTGGTCAAGCCGTCGGAACAAGCGGTGCACTAGATGATAGATGGACTCTGGGGCAGGTGGAGGGGCAGTGGGGGTGGCAGGGGTAGCTGGGGCGGCTGTAGAGGAAGAGGGGCCGGCAGATGGTGAGGCTGTATCAGCAGAAGCAGTGAGGAACGGAGGTCTGTAGCCCAAAGCCAGGAAGTTCCTGCTGTGAGGGATAATCTTCTTACATTCTGTAGCAGGTGGCTTTTCATCAGCATCCTCACAAGGCACGTCAGCTCGACGGCCTAGCTGTGTGATCAAATATGGAAAGGGAAGAGTGCCTCGGACGTGGACCCTGGCCGTGTAGAACCGGATAAAGCATGGCAGGTACAGGTCCTTACCCTCCATCACACACCATAGGAGGGTGATCATAGCGGCTGGTATCTCAGTCTCGTGAGTACTCGGCATAATGAAGTTGCTAAGTATCTGATGCCATAGCTGAGCCTCATCATTCAGGTAAATGCGCTTGATTCCCTTTGGCATGGTGGTGTTCTGACCCATAATCCAAGGAACTGTCGGGTCAAGGGCTTTCCGGGCCTTGACTGCATCCCAATCAAATCGCATAAAGCGCATGTCTTCCTCAGCTTTCTGATAACCATCCAGCTGATCAGTCTTAGGCAGAAGCTTCAAAACATCTTCAATGGCCTCTTCAGTAACCAGAATCTGCTTCCCTCTGAGGTTCACTGCATCTAGGGAAGTCTTGAAGTAATTGCAGTAGAATTCTCTAACCCAAGATGCATTGACCTCAGTCAAAGGTCTCTCCAGGAAGAACCAACCTCTTTGTTTGATTTGCGTAGAGGTGTATTGCTGGAGTTCTTCTGGGATCTTCAGAGTCCTCTCTAGGTATAGGTTCTTGGAGGTTGCAAACACCGGATACCTCATCTCACAGTATCGGTTTGCAAACTTTACTGGATCAGTAGTAGGGATTAGCTGGTTGGCCTTCTCCTGCGGGGTAAAATTTTTCTCCCGCAAGGAGGCATCATGCATAAGATCAATGATAGACATAGAGGCTTCTCCTCTTTTCCGTTTGCCAGTTGTTGCCTTTCCTTTCCCTTTTCTGTGGGAGTCTGACATCCTGAAAAATAGAATTCAAGGATATAATAAAAACAGGAAAACAAGGAGGCAATTAACAAAAGAAGCACATAGTGGCAAAAGAGCAGGAGAGTAATGAATGTGAGCCAAGTAAATGTGCATTAAGGATTGAATAGGAGTTAAAAGTTAGAAAAGAAGAATTTACAATCCAAAATGGAATAGAATTCATGTGAAATAGAAAAATAAACATCATGCCTTGGTTAGAATGTTAAGAGAAAGTGAAAAAAAATTAGAAAAGAAGTTTTTGAAAGGTTAGGTTGGTTAGAATTGAGAAAGAGTTTAGGAGGTGAAAATTAGTGAGTTAGTAGAAGTGGGTTAAAGTAAGTGGCATAATGAAAATATTCCAAGTAACAAGTATTCAGAGTTAGAAGCGATAAGTAACTCATATCCAAACAAGTAAAACAGTTTGATGATGATTCAAATAGATACAGAGAAAGCAGAAATTTGGAATCAAACATCAAAAATGCAGTGTAGGAACCAGGAAATAAAAAAGGATAAGAAAACTTGCCCAGGCGTGCGACGCGATTGCATAAATGACGCGATCACGTGGAGGGCAAAAAGAGTAAATGACGCGATCGCCCAGGGCATGCGATCGCGTCGCTGGAATTTGTGCTAAACGCACAAATCCAGCGTCGTTTCAGCACAACTCTCTGTCTCCTTTTGGGGTGTGGTGCAATCCATGCGACGCGATCGCGTCGCTCACGCGATCGCGTGGGATTGGTATTGTGCAAGTGACGCAATCGCATGAGTGACGCGATCGCGTGGGTCAATTGTGCGAAACGCACAATGGCCGCACGATTGATGAGCGGATAATTTATACGCTTTTGGCATTATTTTTACTTAGTTTTTAGTATGATTTAGTTAGTTTTTAGTATATTTTTATTAGTTTTTAATTAAAAATCACATTTCTGGACTTTACTATGAGTTTGTGTGTTTTTCTGTGATTTCAAGTATTTTCTGGCTGAAATTGAGGGAGCTGAGCAAAAATCTGATTCAGGCTGAAAAAGGACTGCTGATGCTGTTGGATTCTGACCTCCCTGCACTCAAAATGGATTTTCTGGAGCTACAAAACTCCAAATGGCACGCTCTCAATTGCGTTGGAAAGTAGACATTCAGGGCTTTCCAGAAATATATAATAGTTCATACTTTGCTCAAGGATAGATGATGTAAACTGGCGTTCAACGCCAGTTCCATGTTGCAGTCTGGCGTCCAGCGCCAGAAACAAGTTACAAGTTGGAGTTCAACGCCAGAAACAGGTTACAACCTGGCGTTGAATGCCCAAAACAGCCCAGGCACGTGAGAAGCTTAAGTCTCAGCCCCAGCACACACCAAGTGGACCCCAGAAGTGGATTTCTGCACTATCTATCATAGTTTACTCATTTTCTGTAAACCTAGGTTACTAGTTTAGTATTTAAACAAATTTTAGAGATTTATTTGGTACCTCATGACATTTTTAGATCTGAACTTTGTACTCTTTGACGGCATGAGTCTCTAAACTCCATTGTTGGGGGTGAGGAGCTCTGCAGCATCTTGATGAATTAATGCAATTATCTCTGTTTTCCATTCAAACACGCTTGTTCCTATCTAAGAGCACTTGCTGGTTAGTGGTACTAGTTGTGAAAAGTGTGATTTACAATTCGTGCACCAAGTTTTTGGCACCGTTGCCGGGGATTGTTTGAGTTTGAACAACTGACGGTGAATCTTGTTGCTTAGATTAGGAAAAATTTTTAGTTATTTAAAAATACTTCTTCAAAACAAGTGTTACATTTATAACTCAGTTGGCTAGAGCGTTAGTCTGTGTTCTTGGCAATTGGGTCAGAATCTTTTATATTCTTTTCAAAATCTTCTTTTTCAAAAATAATTTTTCTATCAAATCTTGTGCCAAACTTTAAGTTTGGTGTTTTCTTGTTGATTTTTCTTTGTTTTTCGAAAATTTTATTTTGGTTTACAAAAAATTTTAAGTTTGGTGTTCTTTCTTCATGTTCTTGTGTTCTTGTGAGTCTTCAAAGTGTTCTTGAGTTTTCCTTGTGTCTTGATCTTAAAATTTTTAAGTTTGGTGTTCCTTGGTGTTTTTCCTCCAAAATTTTCGAAAACAAGGAGAATTAGATCTAAAAATTTTAAATCTTGTGCTATCTTATTGTTTTTCTCTTTCCTCTTTAAATTCAAAAATATCTTTTCTCTCTATTTTAAAACAAATTTTCGAAATTTATTTTTAAAATTCAGATTTTTATTTCAAAATTTAAAATCTTTTTCAAATCATATCTTTTTCAAAACTCCATAACCATTTTTTTTTTCTTTTTTTTCTTTTCCCTCTCTCCATTTTTCGAAAATCTTCATACATTTTTATTTATTTTATTTTAAATTATTTTATTTTCGAAATAAATAATAATTAAATAAATAAAAATAATTTTTTTATTTTACATCATCTTCCTTTCTCCATCATGGATCTAAGTGGAAATGAACAGTCCAGAAGGACTCTGGGGTCATATGCTAACCCCTCTACTGCTTCATATTGGGAGTAGTATCAGTATACCCTCCATTGGAGTCAGTAACTTTGAGTTGAATCCTCAGCTCATTATCATGGTGCAGGAAAGTTGCCAGTATTCCGATCTTCCACAGGAAGAACCTACAGAGTTTCTGGCACATTTTTTACAAATTGCTGACACAGTACATGATAAGGAAGTAGATCAGGATGTCTACAGATTATTACTATTTCCATTTGCTGTAAAAGACCAAGCCAAGAGGTGGTTAAATAACCAACCTAAGGCTAGCATAAAGACATGGAAACAGCTGACAGAGAAATTCTTGAATCAATACTTTCCTCCAAAACGGATGACACAGCTAAGGCTGGACATCCAAGGCTTTAAACAAGGAGATAATGAACCTCTTTATGATGCCTAGGAGAGATATAGAGATGCTAAGAAAATGCCCCTCTGAGATGTTTTCAGAGTGGGTTCAGCTAGACATCTTCTATTATGGGCTTACAGAAAGAGCTCAGATGTCTCTAGACTACTCAGCTGGTGGATCTATCCACATGAGGAAGACAATTGAAGAAGCTCAAGAGCTCATTGATACAGTTGCCAGAAATCAGCATCTGTACTTAAGCAGCGAACCTTCCATGAAAGAAGAGGCTAAAACAGTGACTACTGAACTCAGTCCTGCTAAACAAGCTACTGAATTCAATCAGCAATTGGATTTTCTAACAAAACAGTTAGCCGAATTCAAGGAGAGACTACAAGAGACAAGGATGGCTGATATAAATATGGAAGAACAATTAAAGCACACAAAGCAGCAGCTGTCAAAACAAATAACAAAAGAATGCCAAGCAGTTCAATTAAGAAGTGGGAAAATATTAAATACCCCACCTCAAGGCAGCAGGAAGCCAAGAAAGGAGCAAACTACCCAAATTCCATCTGAGGACAGTAAGAGCCCAGGGAAAAATAATTCTGGCGCTAAAACGCCAGAAATTGGGTGGAAGGCTGGCGCTGAACGGCCAAACCATGCTCAGGACTGGCGTTCAACGCCAGAAACAAGCAAGGAACTGGCATTGAACGCCCAAAGGAAGCACAGTTCTGGCATTCAAACACCAGGAACAGATGAGGAGTTGGCATCTAATGCCACTCCAGCTTCCAACCCTGGCTTTCAAATGCCAGTGAGGGATCAGACACCTGCAAGTGCTGATAATAAATCCCTCAAGAAGGCTTCTCAACCTACCTCTGTAGGAAATAAACCTGCAGCAACTAAGGTTGAGGAATACAAAGCCAAGATGCCTTATCCTCAAAAACTCCACAAAGAGGAGCAGGATAAGCAATTTGCCCGCTTTGCAGACTATCTCAGGACTCTTGAAATAAAGATTCCGTTTGCAGAGGCACTTGAGCAAATACCCTCTTATGCCAAGTTCATGAAAGATATCTTGAGTCATAAGAAGGATTAGAGAGAAACTGAAAGGGTTCTCCTCACTGAAGAATGCAGTGCAGTCATTTTGAAAAGCTTCCCAGAAAAGCTTAAAGATCCCGGGAGCTTTATGATACCATGCATATTAGAGGGTAACTGCAATAAGACAGCTCTATGTGATATTGGGGCAAGCATCAACCTAATCCCTGCATCCACTATCAGAAAGCTTGGCTTGACTGAAGAGGTCAAACCAACCCGGATCTGTCTTCAACTTGCTGATGGCTCCATTAAATACCCATCAGGCATAATTGAGGACATGATTGTCAAGGTTGGGCCATTTGCCTTCCCTACTGACTTTGTAGTGCTGGAAATGGAGGAGCACAAGAGTGCAACTCTCATTCTAGAAAGACCATTCCTAGCAACTAGACGAAATCTCATTTACATCCAAAAAGGGGAGATAACCCTGAGAGTCAATGAGGATGAGTTTAAGTTGAATGTTGTCAAAGCTATGCAACATCCAGACACATCAGACGACTGCTTGGGCGTTGATATTATTGACTCCCTGATGGAAGAGGTCCATATGACTGAGAGTCTCGAATCAGAGCTAGAGGACATTTTTAAAGATGTTCAGCCTGATCTGGAGGAACCAGAAGAAATAAAAGAACCTCTGAAAACTCCTCAGGAAGAGGAGAAACCTCCTAAACCCGAGCTCAAACCACTACCACCATCCCTGAAATATGCATTTCTGGGAGAAGGTGACACTTTTCCTGTAATCATAAGCTCTGCTTTAGGGCCACATGAAGAGAAAGCACTAATTCAGGTGCTAAGGACACACAAGACAGCTCTTGGGTGGTCCATAAGTGATCTTAAGGGCATTAGCCCAGCCAGATGCATGCACAAGATCCTATTAGAGGATGATGCTAAGCCAGTGGTTCAACGACAGAGGCGGCTAAATCCTGCCATGAAGGAGGTGGTGCAGAAAGAGGTCACTATGAGACCCTGAAAGCTAAGCTGGTCACAGCACAAGTTATTGCTGCACCAGACTGGACATTACCATTCGAACTAATGTGTGATGCCAGTGACCATACCATTGATGCAGTATTGGGACAGAGGCATAACAAGCTTCTGCATGTCATTTATTATGCTAGCAGTGTTTTAAATGATGCCCAGAAAAATTACACAACCACAGAAAAAGAATTACTTGCAGTGGTTTATGCCATTGACAAGTTTAGATCCTACTTAGTAGGATCAAAAGTGATTGTGTACACTGATCATGCTACTCTTAAATATCTACTCACAAAGCAGGATTCAAAGCCCAGGCTCATAAGATGGGTGTTACTTCTGCAAGAGTTTGATATAGAAATAAGAGACAGAAAAGGGACAAAGAATCAAGTAGCTGATCACCTGTCCCGGATAGAACCAGTAGCAAGAGCATCCCTCCCTCCTACTGAGATCTCTGAAACCTTTCCAGATGAGCAATTGTTTACTATTCAGGAAGCTCTGTGGTTTGAAGACATTGCAAACTATAAGACACAAGGTTCTCCTTCTGTAACCATGGAGAGGAAGCATGAAAAGCTTCTCTCACTGCAGAGTCAACCAAAGCCCCCACAGTCAAACTCTAAGTTTGGTGTTGGGAGGCCACAACTAAACTCTAAGTTTGGTGTTGGGAGGTCCCAACCTTGCTCTGATTATCTGTGAGGCTCCATAAGAGCTCACTGTCAAGCTATTGACATTAAAGAAGCGCTTGTTGGGAGGCAACCCAATGTTATTTAATTATATCTATTTATTTTCCATTCTATTTTATGTTTTCTTTAGGTTGATGATCATGTGAAGTCACAAAAACAAATGGAAAATCAAAAACAGAATGAAAAACAGCATGAAAAACAGCACACCCCAGAGGAAGATCATTCTGGCGTTTAAGCGCCAGAAACAAGCATCTGTCTGGTGTTTAACGCCAGAAACAAGCACCAAGCTGGTGTTTAACGCCAGAAACAAGCATTAGTCTGGCATTAAACGCTAGAAACAGGCTACATTTGGGCGTTTAGCGCCAGAAACAGGCAGCGGTCTGGCGTTAAACGCCAGGATTGCACAATAAGGGCATTTTGTACGCCTAATTGGAGCAGGGATGCTAAATCCTTGACCCCACTGGATCTGTGGACCCCACAGGATCCCCACCTATCTCACCATTCAAATTCAAACCATTTCCCTCCCAAACCCACCCATTCACACACTTCCATCTCCTCCATCTTCTCCACTTCTTTCTTCTTTTGCTCGAGGACGAGCAAACCTTTTAAGTTTGGTGTGGTAGAGCAATTGACTGCAGATCAAAGAGCTATGAGGAAAGAGCAACAAAGGCAAGGAAGAGACATAGAGGAGCTCAAGAGCACCATTGGTTCTTCAAGAAGAGGAAGACGCCACCCTCATTAAGGTGGACCTATTCCTTAATCTCCTTGTTCTTATTTTCCTGTTTTTCGTTTACTATGCTTCATGTTTAATTATGTTTGTGTCTTTACTATATGATCACTAGTATCTAAGTGTCTATGTCTTAAAGATATGAATGTCCTATGAATCCATCACCTTTCTTAAATGAAAAATATTTTCTAAAAAAGAAAAACAAGTACATAAATTTAGAATTTTAAAATAGTTTAATTATTTTGATGTGGTGGCAATACTTTTCGTTTTCTGAATGAATGCTTGAACAGTGTATATGTCTTTTGAATTTGTTGCTTATGAATGTTAAAATTATTGGCTCTTGAAAGAATGATGAAAAAGGAAAAATGTTATTTGATAATCTGAAAAATCATAAAAATGATTCTTGAAGCAAGAAAAAGCATTGAAGAACAAAGCTTACAGAAAAAAAAATGTGAAAAAAAAAGAGAGCAAGAAAAAGAAAAAGCAAGCAGAAAAAGCCAAAAGCTATTTAAACCAAAAGGCAAGAGCAAAAAGCCAATAGCCCTTAAAACCAAAAGGAAAGGGTAATAAAAAGGATCCAAGGCTTTGAGCATCAGTGGATAGGAGGGCCTAAAGGAATAAAATTCTGGCCTTAGCGGCTAAACCAAGCTGTCCCTAACCATGTGCTTGTGGCGTGAAGGTGTCAAGTGAAAACTTGAGACTGGGCGGTTAAAGTCGAGGTGCAAAGCAAAAAAAAACAGAGTGTGCTTAAGAACCCTAGACACCTCTAATTGGGGACTTTAGCAAAGCTGAGTCACAATCTGAAAAGGTTCACCCAGTTATGTGTCTGTGGCATGTATAAACAGAGTGCTTAGGGCCACGGCCAAGACTCATAAAGTAGCTGTGTTCAAGAACCAACATACTGAAATAGGAGAATCAATAACACTAGCTGAATTCTAAGTAATCAATAACGAATTCTGAGTTCCTATAGATACCAATCATTCTGAACTTCAAAGGATAAAGTGAGATGCCAAAACTGTTCAGAAGCAAAAAGCAAAAAGCCCCGCTCATCTAATTAAAACTGATCGTCATAGATGTTTTTGGAATTCATTGTATATTTTATTCTTTTTATCCTATTTGATTTTCAGTTGCTTGGGGACA
>NC_029792.2:75644461-75668564 GCF_000816755.2 Arachis ipaensis
TATGTATCCGGTGGTAATACTGGAAAACAGAGTGCTTAGGGCCACGGCCAAGACTCATAAAGTAGCTGTGTTCAAGAATTAACATACTGAACTAGGAGAATCAATAACACTATCTGAACTCTAAGTTCCTATAGATGCCAATCATTCTGAACTTCAAAGGATAAAGTGAGATGCCAAAACTGTTCAGAAGCAAAAAGCTAATAGCCCCGCTCATCTAATTAAGACTGATCTTCATAGATATTTTTGGAATTCATTGTATATTCTCTTCTTTTTATCCTACTTTATTTTTAGTTGCTTGGGGACAAGCAACAATTTAAGTTTGGTGTTGTGATGAGCGGATAATTTATACGCTTTTTGGCATTGTTTTTACTTAGTTTTTAGTATGATTTAGTTGGTTTTTAGTATATTTTTATTAGTTTTTAATTAAAAATCACATTTCTGGACTTTTCTATGAGTTTGTGTGTTTTTCTGTGATTTCAGGTATTTTCTGGCTGAAATTGAGGGAGCTGAGCAAAAATCTGATTCAGGCTGAAAAAGGATTGCTGATGCTGTTAGATTCTGACCTCCCTGCACTCAAAGTGGATTTTCTGGAGCTTCAGAACTCCAAATGGCGCTCTCTCAGTTGCGTTGGAAAGTAGACATCCAGGGCTTTCCAAAATTATATAATAGTCCATACTTTGCTTAAGGATAGATGATGTAAACTGGCGTTCAACGCCAGTTCTATGTTGTAGTCTGGCGTCCAGCGCCAGAAACAAGTTACAAGTTGGAGTTCAACGCCAGAAACAGGTTACAACCTGGCGTTGAACGCCCAAAACAGCCCAGGCACGTGAGAAGCTTAAGTCTCAACCCCAGCACACACCAAGTGGGCCCCAGAAGTGGATTTCTGCATTATCTATCATAGTTTACTCATTTTCTGTAAACCTAGGTTACTAGTTTAGTATTTAAACAACTTTTAGAGATTTATTTGGTACCTCATGACATTTTTAGATCTGAACTTTGTACTCTTTGACGGCATAAGTCTCTAAACTCCATTGTTGGGGGTGAGGAGCTCTGCAGCGTCTTGATGAATTAATGCAATTATCTCTGTTTTCTATTCAAACACGCTTGTTGCTATCTAAGATGTTCATTCGCGCTTCACTATGAAGAAGGTGATGATCCATGACACTCATCACCTTCCTCAATCCATGAACAGTTAGTGGTACTAGTTGTGAAAAGTGTGATTCACAATTCGTGCACCAACGATTCCAGCCTAACTTTCTGGACGTTGGATCTTTACGCCGATCTCCAGGTCACGCGGCCTCGTGGATGACGCGGTCGCATGGGTAATGTTTTACGCCATTTGACGCGATCGCATGGATGATGCGGTCGCGTGGAGCACCTTCTCTCTTTTTTTTATGCAGTATGCAGAATGCAATGATTAATATGAATGCGATGCAAAATTTCAGGTTCAATATTATAAAATAAAATAACACTTGAAAACAAAAAAAACAAAATAAAAATTGAAAAATGAACGATCATACCATGGTGGGTTGTCTCCCACCTAGCACTTTTAGTTAAAGTCCTTAAGTTGGACATTGGAGGAGCTTCCTGTTATGGCGGCTTATACTTAAATTCATCCAGAAATCTTCACCAATGCTTGGAATGCCAATAGCCTCCGGGGTCCCAAACTAGGCATGTGAAGCTTCTGGGCAGCTTCAAACAGATTCTCAGACTCCCGGGGTGACGAATGTTAGCATAGATTCCAGGATCCCAAACTTTGCTTTTAAATCCGCCTTCGTCTTGATCTATACTTTTCCATCTGGGCGGTTTAGAGATTAGATTGTCACCAGGATAACCAAACGTTTTCCGAGATCCATCTGGTTGATCATGATGCCAATCCGTGCACTTCAAGTTGAAGCGTGGAACCTTATCGAACCTTGTGCACCAGCTCTGAGTACGAGCCATTTCCCTTTTACTCTTAAAGCCACAGAGAGCTCTAAGCTGGCCATCTGTTTCAAGCAAACCATATTCAAGTGGAAAAATACAGTTAAAAGTTAAGGATTGTACCCACTTGAAGCTTGTATTGGGTGGTAATGGCCTTGGGGTAGGTGGTTCCAGTGGTTCTGTGAGTTCTACTCCCTTGTGCTCTTCTGTGAAATTCTCCACTTCTTTGCAGAATTCTTCAAATGTAACATCGTCCTGATCAAAGCCATCTATGTCTTCCTCATCACTTGAGTCATAAATGGGCAATTTAGAGAAATCTACCTCCGCGTCATCTTCGTATTCATCTGGGGAAGAGTCTTCGATCTCAGAGAATTCACTTGCGGATACAAGTTCATTATCATCATCAAGGAAACTTGCTTCTGGAATTATCCTGTCTAGTTCTTCATAAAAGCTTAGTTTGAAGGTTGTGCACTATCCTCCTTAGCATCAATTGTAACATCCTTGACAGTATTCTCCACAACTCTGGATTCCCATGGGGGTTCAGCGTCTCCTAAGTCTTCAACCAACTCTTCTTCTTGTACAGTGACAGCTTCATCTACTTGTTCTAGTATAAAGTCAGGCTCTGTCATGTCCACTGGAGTCTCTAGTATCTCCTTCATGCTACGCTCTTCATTAGATTGTCCACATGGTGTTGTGGGAGGTCCTTGAATGTTCGAACGTCTGGCAAGTAATTGACTTATTGCTTGCTCCAGTTGATGAATAGTTGTTTGAAGTTGATCTGCTGTTTCCTTGAGGCGAATCTCTAATTCCCGGGGTGATAGGTTTGGACGTGGTACAGGGGGAAGTGGTGGTGTTTAGGAGTGATTGGATTGGAGCTGGGGTAAATGAGGATCATGTGGTGGTGAATGGTGAAAAGAAGCTTGTGAGCGTGGTGGTTTGAGGTTATGTTGAGAGGATGGTTGATGGGAAGCAGAAGCTGATGAATTAAAAAATTATTAAAATTGATACGTTGCAAGTATAGTTCTTAATTCACCGAAAATCTGCCTATCAATTTAGAAATGTGTCACAAAGAGTTTAAATCAAAATTACTAGGAGTTTTAAGTCCCAGGTCGTCTCCCAACGAGTTGCAGAGAAGGGTGTTATCTTATTAATCAGAGGTTCGAAGAAATTGAGGTAAGTAAATTGGAATGTAAACTGAGGGAAATTAAATGATATGAATAAAAGCCTTGACTGGGAATTGATTAGTTAGAATCTCTATCATTGATGGAGTGATTTTTAAGATTGATTTATAATTAACGGTTACTCTGTTTAGTTATCCTTTACTAGGTAAGGGAAAGTCAAACAAGTTGGATTACTAGATCCGTTCACGAGTTACAACCCACTTAGTTCAAAGGGATTGACGTTGGTGACAGGATAGCAATTCAACAATTAACCCAATTACAAATTTTCTTTCAATCCTTCCAACTCAAGAGTTCCTTTTCAATCAATTCCCCATCAAGTAATGAAACTACTCACACATTGTAAATAATAAATCCATAACACATAAAAGGGAATTAAAAGAAGACATGACAATTGGAATTGAAATTGAATTAAAATAATCCTTGCGTTAATTAATGATAAAAGTATCTGAATGACAAAATTGAACATAACAAAGAACATGGAAGAATAAAACCAAGTTAAGAGAACAAACTAGAATGATGAAGTCTTGATGAGGAAATAACTCTTCTCAATGTTCCAATGCTAAGGCCAATTGAAAATTAAAATTCTAAAAACTAGAGAGAAAAAAACCTAAGAGAGTGAAAAACTAGATCTAAAACTACTGAATGAATGTGTGTGTTGTTTCTGCATATTCTCTGACTCTAGTCTGCTGTTCCGGGCCGAAAACTGGGCCGAAATAAGGTCCAAAATTGCCCCCAGCGAATTCTGCAGATTATGCAGATCGCACATGTCACGCGATCGCGTCATCCATGCGGATGCGTCGCTTGCGCTTTTTCCTCTCCACGCGTTCGCGTCGTCCACGCTACCGAGTCTCTTGCGCTTTCCAATCCGCGCGGCCGCGCAAGCCATGCGACCGCGTCACTGCGATTTGCGCTCCTTCGCGCGGTCGCGTTAGCCATGCAACCGCGTCACTTCTCGCTAGTTATCTCCTCAAATTCTTGTGTTCCTTCCATTTTTGCTAGCTTCCTCTCCAATCTCCATCTCATTCGTGCCCTATAAAGCCTGAAATACTTGACACACAGATCACGGCATCGAATGGAATAAAGGAGAATTAAAATTAAATAATTAGAGTCTCTAGGAAGCAATTTTCAAACATGTACTAAATTTAGGAAGGAAATCTAAATGCATGCTAAATTGATGAATAAGTAGATAAGGATCATGACAAAACCACACAATTAAACACAATATAAACTATAAAATAGTGGTTTATCAACCTCCCCACACTTAAACATTAGTATGTCCTCATGCTAAATTGAAGGAGACAAGGGAATGAGTATGAACATGTAGAAACTCATGCAATGCAATGCAATCCTACATATATAAATAAATGCAACTATATGATTATTGTCCACTTGATCAAAAGTAAATAAGCCCTTCAAAACAATTACAAATCAAATTCCACTAATTCTATCATTATACAATAAAACCGATAAAAGTGCAAGAAGATAGCTTATGAAAGCAGGAAACATGAAAATTCAAGCATTGAACCCTCACTGATAATGTATGTACGCTCTAATCTTTAGTGTATAGGGTAATCACTCTATTCTTCTCTAGTCATATTTTCTAACTTTTGTTTTTCTCCTAACCAATCAACAACAGTTAATATACCAATGCAAACATCATGAGGTCTTTTCAGGGTTGTAATGGGGCCAAGGTGCAGGTAAGGGTATACATATGGCTAAGTGAGCTTTATAAATTGAATCTTTAATTAACCTAAGATCTCACCTAATATACATATATTCTATATACTTTTAAATTCATGCCTAGCTACCCATAATTCCCTTTTTCAACCCATACTCATGTTTCAACTTTGTATTTTAATTCTATCATATGTGCATTGATCTTTGAATTCTGAATTTAACATTGGGGTAATTTTGTCCCCTTATTTATTTGTTTATCATCTTTTTTTTTTAATTGAAATAAATAAAGCTTATTAACGCACATAGATTTTTGATTCTTATAGTTTCACATGAATAGGTATCCAAATTCCCTTTAAATTTTCATCACACATCCCCTTAACAGCTTTTGTTCCCACAATTTCCCATACTTAACTAGCACACACAATTCTATCTTAAGCTAACTAAAGATTCAATTTGGGATATGCAATTGTTTTTCAGCTTAAGGTTAGTAATGTGGTAAAATATAGAACAAATGGGGTTTTAAAGGCTCAAAGTGGTTAACAAGGGTAATTAAAAAGGGTAGGCTTGATTTGGATAAGTGAGTTTAAACAAATAATAGCCTCAATCATGTGCAAGCATGTAAATATAATAAATATTGGACATATAAAATAAAACAAAATATAGATTACAATCATAGAGAAGTAAATACACAAGAATAAAATAATTATGGTTAAATAATGTAACCATACATAAAGGCTCAAATCTTTCACAGGTTGTGTGTTCTTTAGCTCAAACATTCATGTTCCAAATACAACTCAAGAAGATTTATAAAAAAATTTGAAAAATTAGTGAAATTTTTTTTCCAAAGATAGATTTTTAAAAGAACTTATTGTCTTTTCAATCAAGTAGAACATGCATGCAACTATTCTAACCTATGCAATTTATTCTATTCTATAAAGGGAAGAAAATCTAACTAAAATATTCTAATTATTGGTGTACAGAGAAGAGAAATTACCTCCGGAAGTCAGGTACTGACCGACCTCCCCACACTTAGGGCTTTGCACCGTCCTCGGTGCCATCTGTCAGGAACAGGGGTGGGCTGGTGGCAGTATCTCCACAGTCGGGACTATCATGGCTCCCGGTGCTGGTAAAAGAAGTGGAGTCCGGAGTGTCTGAGTCCTTGAATTTTCCCATGATCAGTTCCTTGAGGTATGTGAATCGGCGCTTGTTACAGCGCTCTCTCATCTTAGCTTTCTGTTCATGCCGATCCAACTTTTTAAGTATCTGTTGGAGCAATTTCTCAGTTGTAGATGCTTGTGGTGTTGAAGAAGGAATATCTTCAACTGGCTCAGTAGGCTGGCTTGTAGTGGCTGCTGAAAGTCTGAGGTATTTCCCGTTAGGGACATATTGATCATCCCGTGGAAGCATGGCTTTGGTGTCCCCAGCTCTGTAGGAGACCCCGGCTGCTGAAACAAGATCTGAGACCAGGGCGGGAAAAGGTAGGTTGCCCGTAATTTGTACATGCTCCATAGCATTCCGGATGTGTCTTGAGAGATTCAGAGGTTGGTCTATAAGGATGCACCATAGTAGAACAGCCATGTCTGCAATGAAGGAGGACTCATGAGTGCTTGAAAAGATGTAATGGGACATGATCTGTGCCCATACGCGAGCCTCCAAGGTAAGTGCGGAAGCCAAGATTCCCTTAGGGCAGGTACGGTGGTATCCGTAGATCCAATGGCTGCCAGGTAATGCAATGACTCCGAGAACGGAGTCCCAGCCAAATTGGTATCTCTGGCGCTGAAGGGTGGCTTCTTGAAAAGCGTCCATTCCTGCTGGAGGAAAGAAAGATAAGATAATTTGGCAACTGAGGTTGAGCTGTGCGGCGCATGCGACGCGGCCGCGGAAGGCACGTGTTCGCGTGGTTGCGCTCCATGTAAGGTGACGGAATCGCGTCGGTCACGCGGTCGCGTGACCTATGTTGCGCTGTTGGCGCGAGTGCAGCCTCGCTCCAGCACAACTCTCTGTTTGATTCATTTTAATTGCCAAAATTGGGTGACGCGATCGCGTGGGTCACGCGATCGCATGAGTGTGCGTTATAAAATGGGTGACGCTGCCGCTTCAGCGACATGGTCGCGTGACAAGGATTGTGCTTCCAGCACCAATCCAGCATCACTCTCGCACAGAATGCGACTGTGCACCCTTTTACGTCGAAAACTCAGGGCACGCGGCCACGTGGGGCACGCGGTCGTGTGGGAGGCCATGATTTCCATGCGACGCGGTCGCGTCAGCGACGCGGTCACGTGGGGTAATTTGTGCCATTGGCACGACTCCAGCGCTGCTCCTGCGTAACTTTCTGCTCATTTTTATTTTTCTTTACTCCCCCTGCCACGCGGACGCGTCGCTGGTGCGATCGCATCGCGCGGCGAAAAAAATTTTTTTTTTCTAAAAAGAAATATAAGGACATGTAGGTGTAAAAGTATGAAAGTATTAATAAAGAGAAGAGTTATTGAAGAAGAAAAAAATAAAAGTGAAGAAAAGAATGATCATACCGCGGTGGGTTGTCTCCCACCAAGCACTTTGCTTTAACGTCCGTAAGTTGGACGCTCCACTAGCTCAATTTGCTGCTATGTGGGGATCTTCCAAGTGGAGGATCTCAAGCTCCTTGCTTTTCTGCACCTTCTCACTATGGTACAGCTTCAGGCGGTGTCCATTAACCTTAATAAGTTCAGAGCTTGAAGGATGGGTTTGGTGATAAACTCCGTACGGTTCAGCCTTCTCTACTCTGTATAGACCTTCCCATTTTGATCTTAACTTACCGGGCATTAGCCTTAGTCGAGATTTGTAAAGGAGGACGAAATCTCCAGGTTGAAATTCTTTCTTCTTGATGTTTTGATCATGCATAGCTTTCATCCTTTCCTTGCAAATTCTGGAATTCTCATAAGCTTCTAGGCGAAGGTTCTCCAGTTCCTGTAGTTGCAACTTCCTTTCAGCTCCAGCCTTCTCAATTTCCATGTTGCACTCTTTAACTGCCCAGAAGGCTCTGTGTTCGATTTCAACTGGGAGATGGCAAGCTTTTCCATAAACTAAGCGAAAGGGACTCATCCCAATGGGTGTCTTGTATGCTGTTCTATGTGCCCACAGTGCATCTTGTAGCCTGGTGCTCCAGTCTTTTCTATGAGGCTTCACTATCTTTTGCAAGATACGCTTAATTTCTCTGTTCGACACCTCGGCTTGCCCATTAGTTTGGGGATGGTAAGCTGTTGCAACTTTATGGATTATCCCATGCTTCTTCATCAATCCTGTTAGTCTCCTGTTACAAAAATGGGTGCCTTGATCGCTCACGATCGCTCGTGGTGATCCAAAACGGCATATAATGTGGTTTCTCACAAAGGAAACAACAGTGTTAGCATCGTCAGTGCGGGTAGGAATTGCTTCCACCCATTTGGAAACATAATCCACAGCTAACAATATATAAAAATATCCATTAGAATTTGGAAATGGACCCATGAAGTCAATGCCCCATACATAAAAAATTTCACAGAAAAGCATATAGTGTTGAGGCATCTCATCCCTCCTGGATATATTACCAATTTTCTGGCATGGGATACAAGATTTGCAAAACTCAGCAGCGTCTCTAAAAAGAGTAGGCCACCAGAATCCACAGTCTAAGATCTTTCTAGCTGTTCGTTGAGGGCCAAAATGTCCTCCACTCTCAGATGAGTGACAGGCCTCTAAAATGGACTGGAATTCTGATTGAGGCACACAACGTCTAATTATCTGGTCCGCGCCACATCTCCATAAATATGGGTCATCCCATATATAATATTTAGACTCACTTTTCAGCTTGTCTCTTTGATGTTTAGAAAAATGTGGAGGAAATGTGCGGCTAACTAAATAATTAGCAACAGGTGCATACCAAGGGACTATCTCAGATACTGCTTGTAGGTTATCAAAAGGAAAATTATCATCTATAAGAGTAGAATCATCCTTAATATGTTCAAGGCGACTCAAGTGGTCTGCTACTAAATTCTGATTACCACTCCTATCCTTTATTTCTAAATTAAATTCTTGTAGCAGCAGTATCCAACTTATAAGTCTTGGTTTGGACTCCTTTTTAGCTAATAGATACTTTAGAACTGCGTGGTCCGAATACACTACTACTTTGGTACCAAGTAAATAGGCCCGGAATTTATCCAGAGCAAAAACAATAGCAAGAAGTTCTTTCTCAGTAGTAGTATAATTGGACTGGGCAATGTCTAAAGTCTTAGACGCATAGGCAATAACAAAAGGATCCTTACCTTCATGCTGAGCCAGCACTGCTCCTACTGCATGGTTGGAAGCATCGCACATGATTTCAAACGGCTGGCTCCAGTCGGGTCCTCTCACAATTGGGGCTTGAGTTAGAGCAGTCTTCAGCTTATCAAATGCTTGTTTGCAATCCTCACTGAACTCGAACTCAATGTCCTTCTGCAGTAATCTGAATAAGGGAAGTGCCACCTTACTAAAGTCCTTAATAAATCTCCTGTAGAAACCTGCATGGCCAAGGAACGAACGGACTTCCCTCACAGACGAGGGGTAAGGTAAACTAGAAATAACATTCACTTTTGCTGGGTCCACAGAAATACCATTATTAGATACCACATGTCCTAATACAATCCCTTGTTTTACCATAAAGTGGCATTTTTTGAAAATTCAGTACAAGGTTGGTAGTAATACATCTATCTAATACTCTAGATAATCCATCTAAGCAAAGGGTAAAAAAATCACCATAAACGCTGAAATCGTCCATAAAAACTTCCATACAGTCCTCAGTAAGATCAGAGAAAAGACTCATCATGCACCTTTGGAAAGTAGCTGGTGCATTGCACAAGCCAAAGGGCATTCTCTTATAAGCGTAAGTCCCAAAAGGACATGTAAAAGTAGTCTTTTCCTGATCCTTAGGAGCTATATGAATCTGGAAATAACCTGTGTAACCATCTAGAAAGCAATAATGTGATTTACCTGACAGGCGATCCAGCATTTGATCAATGAATGGAAGTGGGTAGTGATCCTTACGGGTAGCTTGGTTGAGACGCCTGTAATCAATGCAGACTCTCCAAGCATTCTGAACTCTAGTTGCTATGAGCTCTCCATGCTCATTCTTCACGGTAGTGACTCCGGACTTCTTGGGCACCACTTGTACTGGGCTTACCCATTCACTGTCTGAAATGGGATATATGATACCGGCCTCCAATAGTCTGGTCACCTCCTTTTTGACAACTTCCAAGATGGTGGGATTCAATCTCCTTTGGGGTTGACGGACAGGTCTTGCTCTCTTTTCTAAAAATATTCTGTGCTCGCATACTTGAGGGTTGATTCCCACTATGTCTACCAAACTCTACCCAATTGCCTTCTTATGCTTCCTTAGCACATCAAGTAACTGCTCTTCTTGTTGAGAAGTCAGTTCTCTTGCAATAATAACCGGAAGCTTCTGCTCATCCTCGAGATAAGCATATTTGAGATGTGGAGGGAGAGGTTTCAATTCTAACTTTTGATCATGGGCAGGCTCTGGATTATCTGGGGCTTGTGAAAATGGCAAAGTGTCCTCATTGTCAGTTAAGAGGGTCCCCACACTTGGACCTTGTCTAGTGTGCCTCTCTTCAAACTCTTCATTTTGAACTTCAGCCACACTTTCGTCTATGGCATCACACTGGAAGATAGAACGATTTTCTGGGGGGTTGTCAATGACTCCATTCAGATTGAAGATCACTATGCGGCCATCTATTTCAAAGGACTATGTTCCTGAAAAAGCATCCAATTTGAATTTTGATGTTTTCAGGAATGGTCTTCCAAGTAGGATTGATGATGGCTTATCTGAATCATTATGGGGCATCTCCAAGATATAAAAATCAGTGGGAAATGTGAGCCCTTTAATGTTCACCAAAACATCTTCAGCAACTCCAGCCACTGTAATAATGCTTTTATCTGCTAACACAAAACGAGCTGCCGACCTTTTTAAGGGAGGGATCCTCAAAACATCATATATGGACAAAGACATTATACTGACACATGCTCCTAAATCACACATGCAATCATAAATTACTACACTACCAATAGTACAACTAACTATGCAAGGACCTGGATCACTACATTTTTCAGGTAATCCTCCCATTAAAGCAGATATAGAACTACCTAAAGGAATAGTTTCTAATTCATTAATCTTGTCTTTATGGATACATAAGTATTTTAGAAACTTTGCATATTTAGGTACCTGCTGAATAACATCAAAAAGGGAGACTGTTACCTCGACCTTTTTGAATATCTCTACCATTTTAGGATCAGGTTCCAGCTGCTTCCTAGGCTTCCTTGCAAGCTGTGGAAATGGAATGGGAACAGTGGGTTCCGTGGTGCCTGTGCCTTTTGGTGCTTCTTCTTGTGGTTGAGCTATCTCTTCTTCAGCTATGTCCTGTATATCCTCTTCCTCTTCAACATCTTCGATTTCCACCACCTCTTCAGCTGAGGCGTATTCTGGTGAGCTTGGTTCCTCCTGATTCCTCTCCTGCAGTGTAGTTCCAGACCTCAGGGTGATGGTTGAGAGGGGATTCCAGTGGTGCTTGAAGGTTGGTTACTGGAATTTTGTGCTGAACCAAGCTGTGTCATAAAAGCTTGCAGAGTAGAGGTGAGACCATTCAGACTGGCGTTAATACTGTTCACGATGGTACTTTCCATGGCGAGTTGTCTTTTCTCAAAAGCTGGTAATAAATCTTCATTAGAAGATACAGAATAATGAGTAAATTGAGAGGTTTGCTGCTGATTGTTCGGTGGTCCTTGGTTTTGCCTCAGGTGAGGTGCTCGGTAAGGTTGATTTTGCTGCCTGCTGTTGTTATTATTCCACCTCTGATTTTCCTGATTATCTCTGCCTCCCCTGTTATTGTTGTCCCTCCAATTCTGGTTTGAATTGTCCTGCCATCCATGGTTATTATTTCCACTTTGATTGTACCCTTGGTTGGGGCGGTCATAGAAGTTGTGAGTGGATGCCACCACGTTGTCTTCTTGTTGGAGCTGCGGGCATTCATCAGTGTAATGGCTGTAATCAGCACAAATTCTGCAAATTCTTTGTGGGACTAGTTGTTGGTTTTACTGCGATTGAGTTTGCTGAGCTTGTTGATTTAACTGCATTTGCTTCAGCAGGTTGGTCATCTCACAGATGCTTTGACTTAGAGCAGCAGTCTCTCTGCCAGAAGATACTTCTGCAACGGCTCTTGAACGGCCTTGCTTCTGTCTGTGGTTCCGAGTAGATTCAGCTAAATCACTGATCAATTGGCAAGCTTCATCAGTGGTCTTGTACTTCTTCATAGACCCATTGCTGGCACTTTCCAATGTGGTCTTATCTTGGGGCCTCATACCTTGTGTGATATAGCTGAGTAGCACGATCTTGTCAATCATGTGGTGGGGGCATGCTTCCAGAAGATTATTGAAGCGCTCCCAGTATTCAAAGAGAGTCTCATTGTCATCCTGAACAATTGTAGAGATATCCTTCCTCAGTTTATTAGTAACTTCAGATGGAAAGAATTTTTCCAGAAACTCCTTTCTGAGTGTATCCCAGTTGGATACATTTGCTATAGGTTGAGTGTAGTACCACTCTCTTGCTTTTCCCTCAAGAGAGAACGGAAAAGCTTTCAGCAGAATTGAAGTTTCATCAGTGCCATCACGCCTGACAGTAAAACAGCCTGCCTGGAAATCTCGCAAGTGCTTGATAGGCTCTTGAGTAGGTAGGCCGTGAAACTTGGGCATCAAATTTAACAGTGTGGTCTTTATTTCAAAATCCGTAGCTACCGCTGGATGATGCGCTTGAAACGGTTGCATTGTAAAATCAGGAGCTCCTTCCTCTTGAATGGTAACTCTTCTAGCTGCCATGTTTTCTGCACGTAAAACAACTGAATCAGTAGAACGGGGGCTGGTTTCTTCCTCAGATTCGCTTTCAGATCCTCCCTCAGAGTGGGCTAACCTACGTTGTTCTCGCCTTATTCGTGAAATTGTTCTTTCAATTTCAGGATCAAATATTAGCAAGCGCGGATCAGGAAGTGAACGTGTCATTTGACGGAATAAACATACAGCTCATAGTAGCAAAATAAAATAAAATGCAAATAAATAAATTCTAATTAATAAAATTAGCACTCTATTGCAACTCCCCGGCAACGGCGCCAAAAATTGATGGGAAGTAGAAGCTGATGAATTAAAAAATTGAAAAACTAGATCTAAAACTACTGAATGAATGTGTGTGTTGTTTCTGCATATTTTCTGACTCTAGTCTGCTATTTCGGGCCGAAAACTGGGCCGAAATAAGGTCCAAAATCGCCCCCAGCGAATTCTACAGATTATGCAGATCGCACATGTCATGCGATTGCGTCATCCATGAGGACGCGTCGCTTGCGCTTTTTCCTCTCCACGCGTTCGCGTCGTCCACGCTACCGCGTCGCTTGCGCTTTCCAATCCGCGCGGCCGCGCAAGCCATGCGGCCGCGTCACTGCGATTTGCGCTCCTTCGCGCGGTCACGTGAGCCATGCGACCGCGTCACTTCTCGCTGGTTATCTCCTCAAATTCTTGTGTTCCTTCCATTTTTGCTAGCTTGCTCTCCAATATCCATCTCATTCATGCCCTATAAAGCCTGAAACACTTGACACACAGATCACGGCATCGAATGGAATAAAGGAGAATTAAAATTAAATAATTAGAGTCTCTAGGAAGCAATTTTCAAACAAGTACTAAATTTAGGAAGGAAATCTAAATGCATGCTAAATTGATGAATAAGTGGATAAGGATCATGACAAAACCACACAATTAAACACAATATAAACTATAAAATAGTGGTTTATCAATGGTCTATAGGCACGTGGTGGGGCTTGTTGGTAGTTACAAGGTTGTCCACCATATCTTTCAGCTTGGTATGCATTGCAGAATGGTCTTTGTCCATGATATCTTAGAGGGTGTTGTTGCCTAAAGAGTTGATTAAGTTCTCTCGACTCCATCCATCCTTGATTGGTTTGACCGTGATGCATATTCCTGTTATAACTTTCATTCCTTTCAATAACATTACAACCAAACTCAAAGCGAAAGGGGTGAGAATTCATAGTAGCTGATGAAAATAAAAGGGAAAAATAAAAACAAATAAACAAGTAAAAGAAGAATATTTACAATAACCAATAATAAGGCACACGATTGCAATTCCCCGGCAACGGCGCCATTTTGATGAGAGATATTTTTGCGTGGTCTCAAAATTTGCGGATAAATCCTCGTTGCAAATATAGTTTCTAAACCTTCAAAAGTCCTTTCATACAAAAGTTTTGGTTGTCACAAGTAACAAACCCCTAAATAAATTGATAACCGAAGTATTCAAACCTCGGGTCGTCTTCTCAAGAAACTGCAGGGAAGTATGTTCTTATTATTGGTTATGAAGATTGTAAATTGGGGTTTTGAGAATGACGAGTGAATAGTTTAATTAGCGAATAAAGTAAATGAAGAACAAGCAATTTAAATGGCAAGTAAAATAAATAAATGACTGTAAATAAACTTTTGGCAAGGTAAGAGAAACTAGAGGTCCTATCCTGGCTATCCTTATCAATGATGATGAGAATTGAATCTTAATTCCGCTTTATTAACCTTTACTAAGATAAAGGAAAGTCAAGGGATTAATTGGATTGATCTTTGGATCCTATTTTATTTTCTAAGAAAAGATTGGGATTCTTGAAGCTCAATTCAATTAACAAAGATAACAATTATCAAGAATGTTTGAGTTTGATAACTCCTGAGTTACTGATTTCTTAACCAAAACCAAAAGGAGAAAAGTAAATCTACTGGAATAAGAATGTCTTCAGATTGGGAATAATTGTAACTAATAAATAAAAGAAAGCAATATTAACTGAAATACCTCAAATAACATTAATCCAAAATAATAATCTGTAAGATGGAAGAATTCATAAATTAAATTGCAAAAGTAAATAATCAACTAAAGTAGTGAATAAAAGTAAAAGAGAAGCTTGAAGTAAAGGAACATTAAACCTGGGATCGAGAGTTACTTCCGAATTAAGAGAAATCCTAAATCCTAATCCTAAGAGAGAGGAGAGAACCTCTCTCGAAACTAAATCTAACTCATGAAAACTAAACTAAAGTCGTCTCTCTATGAATGGATGCATTCCCTCACTTCATAACCTCTGGTTTATGCCTTCTGGACTTAGATTTGGGCCAAAAAGGGCTTCAGAAATCGCTGGGAGCATTTTCTGCAATTTCTGGTGTGTGGCCTCTGTCACGCGTCCGCGTGGGTCACGCGGTTGCGTCATTCGGAGCTTTTCTTGTCACGCGGTCGCGTCAGTCATGCAGCCGCGTCATATGTGTTTTGCTTAAGGCGCACGGTCGCGTCAGTCATGTGGCCGCGTCGCTGTTGATTCGCGCTTGGCATGCGTCCGCGTCGCCCATGCGATCGCGTGGATGCCAGTTTCTTTAGAAACTCCGTTTTGTGCTTTCCTTCCATTTTTGTATGTTTCCTTTCCATCCTTTAAGTCATTCCTACCTTAGAAGATCTGAAACTACTCAACACACTAGTCACGGCATCGAATGGAATTAAAGGTAATTAAAATAATTAGTTTTAAAGCATAGGAAACATGTTTTTCACATACATCACATAATGAGGAAGGGAAAGTAAAACTATGCAATTAATATGAATAAGTGGGTGAAGGATTGAATAAATCACTCAAACTAAGCACAAAATATATCATAAATATGGGTTTATCAGCCGGTTAGGCAACCACAAAGAAGGATCAACCCAACCATCCTTGACGTGGTAAAGAAGGAGGTCAGTAGGCTACTTGATGCGGGTATCATATACCCAATTTCTGACAGTGA
This sequence comes from Arachis ipaensis, assembly GCF_000816755.2. Lineage (NCBI taxonomy): Eukaryota > Viridiplantae > Streptophyta > Magnoliopsida > Fabales > Fabaceae > Arachis > Arachis ipaensis. The sequence continues at coordinate 75,660,100 of NC_029792.2, forward strand.
GTGGGTGAGCCCGGTCCAGGTTGTTCCCAAGAAATCGGGCATCACTGTAGTTAAAAAGGATGACGGTGAAGTGGTCACCAAGAGGGTACAAAATGCTTGGCAAGTGTGCATCGATTATAGAAGATTGAACGCCGCTACAAGGAAGGACCACTACCCTTTGCCCTCTATCGACTAGATGTTGGACCGTTTGGCGGGTAAATCCCATTATTGCTTTCTTGATGGATTCACTGGTTACTTCCAAATTCACATTGCCCATGAGGATCAGGAAAACACCACATTCACTTGTCCATTTGGTACCTTTGCTTACAAAAGAATGCCATTTGGACTATGCAACGCACCTGCTACTTTTCAGCGGTGTATGACGAGTGTCTTTTCCAATCTAATGGAGAATTGTCTGGAAGTCTTCATGGATGATTTCAGTGTTTACGGAAATTCATTTGATTGTTTCTTAGAGAACTTGGCCAAGGTCTTAGCTAGATGTGTTGACACTAACCTTGTCTTGAATTTTGAGAAATGTCACTTTATGGTACGACAAGGTATAGTATTAGGACATGTAGTATCTCATGAAGGGATTTCTGTAGACCTAGCCAAGGTTGATGTTATCACCACTTTACCTTATCCCTTATCTGTGAGGGAGGTCCGCTCGTTTTTGGGACATGCAGGATTTTACAGGCGCTTTATTAAGGATTTCAGCAAGATTGCTTTGCCATTGTCGCGCCTACTCCAAAAAGATGTGGACATTGAGTTTGAGAGTGCATGCGTGAATGCGTTTGAGGAGTTAAGGAGAGTTCTTACCACAACACCGATTGTGCGAGGCCCCAACTGGACGCAGCCATTCGAGATAATGTGCGATGCGTCAAACCATGCTGTAGGTGCCGCGCTTGCACAGCGCGATGGTAAACTCCCTTATGTCATTGCTTACTCTTCTAAAATATTGGATGCAGCACAATCCAACTATACCACTACAAAAAAGGAACTCCTAGCTATTGTTCATGCTTTAGATAAATTCAGATCTTATTTGCTAGGATCCAAGATAGTGGTATACACGGATCATGCAGCTTTGAAGTACTTATTGACGAAGAATGAGTCGAAACCTAGGCTCATATGTTGGATCTTGCTTTTTCAAGAGTTTGACATTGAGATTAGGGATCGAAGTGGGTCTCAAAACTTGGTTGAGGATTATTTAAGCTGCCTTGAGAATTTAAAATTTGACCAATTTCCGATCAATGACTCATTCCCATTGGATAGTTTGCATGCTGTGTCGGATAGTTTTCCTTGGTTTGCTCCAATGGTGAACTACTTGGTTGCAAAAATCTTCCCTCCTAACTTTTCTAAAAACCAAAGGGACAAGTTGAGGAGTGATTCCAAATACTATATTTGGGATGACCCTCACTTGTGGAAGAGGGGAGTGGACCAAGTAATTCGAAGGTGTGTCCCGGAATCTGAAATCCAACCCATTCTTGAAGCTTGCCATTCGTCCGAATGTGGCGGCCACTTTGGCCCACAGCGGACAGCTAAAAAGGTGTTGGATTGTGGATTCTAGTGGCCAACCTTATTCAAGGATGCTAACCGATTCTGTGTGTCGTGCCACCAATGTCAGAAGTCGGGAAATACGTCCCAAAGGGATGAGATGCCTCAGCTACCTATGTTGTTCTGTGAGATATTTGATGTATGGGGCATTGACTTTATGGGACCGTTTCCCAACTCAAGTGGGTATCTGTATATTCTGTTAGCGGTTGACTACGTGTCAAAGTAGGTAGAAGCAATACCTACCCGCCTTGATGACACCAATACCGTCATTTTTTTATTAGAAATAACATTGTATGCCGTTACGGGTCACCACGAGCAATTGTGAGCGACCAAGGATCCCACTTTTGTAACAGGAAAGTAGGGGCATTGCTCAAGCGCTATGGGGTATTGCATAAGGTTGCCACTGCTTATCACCCACAAACTAACGGACAAGCAAAAGTGTCCAACCAAGAGATTAAGAGAATTTTAGAGAAAGTGGTGAATCCGCAGAGAAAGGATTGGAGCTTCCGGTTGGGAGATGCACTATAGACGTATAGGACGGCCTACAAGACTCCGTTGGGGATGAGTCCCTTCCGGATCGTCTATGGTAAGGCATGCCACCTTCCGGTGAAGATTGAGCATAAAGCCTATTGGGCGATAAAGTAGTGTAACATGGATTTCACCAAGGCGGGTGTGGCCAGGAAATTACAACTAGAGGAGCTCGAGTGTTTGAGGATGGAGGCATATGAGAATGCCCGGATCTACAAGGAAAGGACTAAAGCCTTTCATGATCATCACATCCGATGGAAGGATTTTCAAGTAGGTGATGAGGTTCTCCTCTACAACTCGGGGCTTCGATTCATGCCTGGCAAGCTCCGTTTTAGATGGGAAGGACCATTCAAGGTGAAGGAGATAAAGCCCTATGGAGTAGTGGAATTGTTTGACCCTCAAAGCGACACAACTTTCAAAGTGAATGGACATAGAGTGAAGAAGTACCACGGCTACAAGTCACCAAGGGAAGTGGAAGTGCTCCTACTTGAGGATGCACCAAAAGGAGAGGAAGCTTGAGCGAATGACCGTCCAACTTAAGGACATTAAAGAAAAGTGCTTGGTGGGAGGCACCCCACCGTGGTAAGATCTTCCTTGTGTATACTTTCTTGTTTCTAGCTTTAGATTCTTGTGAATTTTGTGATTTCTTGATGTTGTTGATTGCTTAGGAATGATAGTTTTGTTAATCTTGTTGAATTACTAGGATGTTCATATAGATTTCATCATTCTTGGTATGGATGAATTATTGAAGTTAGAGAAAATGCTTTGTTTTGAATAACGCATGAATTTGTGAGTGTTTTCTTGGCTATCTAGCCTAAATACCTGCTAAGAGTGTGTTAGAATACCTTTTTTCTATGTTAAAAAAAAAAAGAGAAAAGGGGGCATCCGTGCGTGAGCGTACTGTGTGCGCGCGCGCCGGTGCATTTCACACTCCTGGTACAAAAACCCGAGAGTTGTGCCTACCTTGTGCTTATTTCGTGCCAGGCACCCACGCGCACGCGTGCGTGACGCCTGCGCACCCTCGCAAATTCGCTATCGACGCGCAAGCGCACTGTGCGCGCGCGTCGTGTGTGTATTCTGAATTCTCTGGTACAAAAACCAGAGAGTTGTGCCAAACTTGGGCCTATTCTGTGCCCGCGACCTGACGCGCAGGCGTACTTGACACGTCCGCGCACTGTGCACGTCTGCGCCGCCTGTGCTGCATGCCAACTCTGGTACAAAAAATCTGAGAGTTAAGCCTACTTTGTGCCAACTCTGTGCCAGGAGCACCACTGCCTTCACGCGTACGCGCCCTTGACGCGTACGCACCCCTCGCTCAACCCTCATCGACGCGCAAGCGCACTGTGCGCGCGCGCGTCGATTGCTCGACCCAGTTTTAAAACTGGTGCGCCCTGCTTCTTCCTTTCTTTCACCTCTTTTCTACTTCTCTTTCTTCTTTCTTCCATCACCTCTTCTCCTTTCTCCCCCTTCCATACTCCACCACCACCATCTCCGGCCACTCACTGGCAACCACTACCACCCCCGATGGCACTACATCCCTTCTCTCTCTTTCTCATTTTTCACAAAAACTCCACCTCGTTCTGTTCTACCCCTCTCAAGGTTTTACTTCTTCTACATCTCATCTCTTGCTCTCTTTCCATAATCCCTTCTTCTAGTTGCATGTTTTTTATTGTTAATTCTCTTAATTTCTCTTTTAGTTGCATGATTACACTACTTGCTTTTTGCTTGTTTACTTTTTCTTTTTCTTGTTCTTTTCCATGGATGTTGAACTTGAGTTTAATTTGCTTTGATAGATCTTCTTGTTAGCTTCCATTATCTTTATAAGTAGGTGATGTTGTGTGATGATTGATATTTCATTTTAGGATTCTAATTGGTTGAGTATCTCATATTTGCTCATTGCTTGATAACTACATGCCAAGTGTTCGAGGAAATACACGAATGCCATTTTGGTTTATTTTGATCGTACACATTCAATTTGGTGCTTCCTCCTCATGCACTTGATCTCTTCTAAGTGTATTGAGTCCACTTTGCTTTATGCTTGCCAATTAGATACTCATTAAACATGACTTGCTCTTTGTTATGGATGCTTGAGATTATTCTTCTCATGCCATATTGAATGCTTTACTCACTCTTGCATCCCATGCCAAGTATTGTGACCCATGCCTCTATAATCATTTTGTTGCACAATTTCTTTTGGGCACTATTTTTCACTTGCATATTTTTGTTGAGATGATTCTTTGGGTTTAATGTTCTCCCTTTTCCCTTCCATTTTCAGGATGGCCACCAAGAAAGGCAAGGCAAAAATTCCAAGGAAACCAGCCACCAAGAGGGTGATGACATGTCACCATGTCATGTTTTTCTATGCTTTTTCATACAAGAAATTGATGATTTGTGCTTAAATATTGAATGATTTTGTACTTAATTGGTATATTTCTTTGATCTTTTAATTTTATAAATCTTGTAGGAAATAAGAAGAAAAATAAGCAAAGAAGCACAAAATAAGCTAAAAAGGAGAAAAAGTAGAGCTTTGGGTCACACTTTGAAGTTGAAGCACACTTTGGAGCCTTAGGCCACGCTTTTAAAAGCGTGGCCCATGACCAAATTAAAGGAGATTGGCAATCAGCACTCAAAGCTCAGTTCATGGGGAGAACCCAGCTTTATCGTGATGCAAAATGAGCTTGGAAGCAAAATTTTCGCTAAGTTAAAATTTGGGCGCTCACAGCATGACCATGCCTCCTTCAAAGGGCCATAACTTGAGCTACAGACGTCCAATTGATGTGTTTCTAATTGCATTGAAAAGCTGACATTCAAAGCTTTCTAACAATATATGGCAATTCATATTTGGCACAAAATTAAGGCACAAGTGAAAGGCATCTTTAAGGACCAAAAATAAGCAAAAATAAACCAAAGTGCAACCACCAAGATTCGAAGGGGGAGACACAAGGAAACCAAGGAAGTAGCGCTCACTTGGAGAGCTTTATCGGGCTCCCACACAAGAAAATGCAAAGGAAAATGTTTGCTAGTGAAGCCACAAGGATTTGAACCAGGGAGCTTGAGGGGCGCTACCCTTTAGTTATTCTCCAAAATTGAAGCTGAAATGCCTCCACCAAGGCTCGAAGGTGAGCCTCACTTGCAATAAAATAGCGCTCAGCTCTTGCCACCAACTGAGCGCTACCCTGGTGCTAATTGTCACGCATAAAAAGGGCCAAGGAAATAGGCACCAAAGCTCAGCTCTCCCCATGAACCGAGCCTTGTCCTGGGAGTGTCACCCATGGCCAAATTTTTGGTCCAAAAATCAAATTTAATTCAATCCTTCACCAATTTAAAAAGTCCATGGACATCACTTAGAGGCACAAGACACAGAGAAGCTAGATTAGAAATTTTATTTTGTAATTTATTTTTAATTTCATTTTCATTTTTATTTTGTAGAAAAGCCCTATATAAGGCATCATTTTTATTTTTGTAAGGAGGTTGGCTCCAATAGGGAGCAAGGAGAATAGAGAGCTCACTTTTACATCTTAACTTGAATTAGAGAATTGAAGGAATTCTGTTTCAATTCTCACTCTGAACTCTCTTTGTTCTTCTTCTAGATAATTCAAATTTCATTTGCTATTTTAAATCTTCTTCTTCTGAAACTTTAGCTTTTCTATTTTGGATCTTGAATTGCGGTTGAAGAGCTCCATTGATTCAAATTCTGAGAATCATCTTCCACTCTTCCTCTCAATTGATCTAAAGATTGGGTTTTAATCTTCTCTGCTATTTTTAAACCTCATTTTCTTCTGCAAATTGCTTTCTGTTTGATCAAGGAAGAAATTGAGATCTAGATCTACTTTCTAGTCTCATTGATCTCTTGAGATCTTTAATTTCTCTTTTAAATTTCACAATTGAGCTAAATTTACTTTCTGTTCTATTTCTTCAAGTAATTTTCCATATCTGTTTAGATCTTTTGCAATTTATCTCCATTTCTACTTCTCTGATTGATTGCACTTTACATTTTCTTGTTGAATTTTTATTCCCAGCACCCAATTCCTTTTACTTTTCATGCAATTTAATTCTTCTGCAATTGTTCTAAGTTCTGCTTACTGCTTCCTTTAAATTTCCTACACCCAATCCCCTTTACATTTGATTTAATTTACATTTCTTGTCATTTAAGTTTTTGTCAATTTACATTTCTTGCTCTTTAAGTTTTCTACCCATTTACATTCTGTCATTTACAATTCTTGTGAAGTTACTTTCTGTTGGCTACATTTCATCCAATTTCACTTCAATGTTAGCTTGACTAAACTAATCACCCACTAAAGTTGCTTGATCCATCAATCCCTGTGGGATCGACCTCACTCTAAGTGAGTTTTACTACTTGATGCAACCCGGTACACTTGCCGGTGAGTTTTAGGTGTTGGAATTTCGATTCCAACCCATCAGAGGGCACCACAAAAGTCAACCTCCAAGGCGCACCCTACACTAGGAGCCAAACCCCTATCTAAGAAGGCGAAGGCATTCGCTCTTATTGATGAAAAAGAGAAGAGCAAACTGGCAAAAGATTCTTCAAGGTTCCCCAACCGCTTCTGTGAACTTGTGTTTCCCACCATGGTTGAGAGAAACTATCATGCCGAGCATCTACTCACCCCACCGGACAAGGTTGCTCATTGTATCCTACCCCGCATTGAGTGGCGAGGATGGGAGTTTCTTTTGAGAAAGCCACAAGAGGTCAACCTCTCGTGGGTGGTAGAATTCTACAGTAACTACCATCTCTCCTCTCTTCAATCGGTATACGTACGCCGGAAGCAAGTCCCAATTTCAGAAGAGGCTATTCAGTAAGTGCTTAATGTTCTACCGATACCAAGCGACATGGATGGCTACCAAGAGGTCTTAGGTTAGCGGGATGAGTGTGGGTTTGATTGGGACTCGATTCTTTGAATCATTGCTGAACCAGAGACATTTTGGACCCAAGGTCGACTCCGGATGTGGCCCAAGTGCATTGACGCACGTTCCCTCACTGTAGAAGCTAGAGCTTGGACCCAGATCCTATCCCATTATGTGCTACCTAGTAACCACATGTCGTCCTTCATGGCGGATCTTGCCTTGTTTGTTTGGTGTGTTCTCACGGAGAGACCGGTGAACATTCCACTTCTTATCAAGCAAGCAATGGGTCAAGTCCACGCCCGGGGTAATTTGCCATTTCCAGCATTGGTGTCTGATTTAGTCACTACTGCAGGTGTTCCTTGGGAGACCATGGACGCGAAAGCTATGATTCCGGCTAAGGGCGATGTTGTCCCAACCGGAAGATACTTACAGCTTCCTATGAACACCAAAAGCCTCGACATAGCCCCTCGGCCTACTATTCCTTCCATATCATCATCACCACCACCACAAAGATCCACCAATCAACGGATTGAAGATCTACACCGGAAGATTGATAGATATGAGCGGCGCAACCAATGCCGGTACACTTACATCAAGAAGCTTTTGCGTTGTGTTACCCCTAGCATGGAGGAACCCGAAATATTCACGACCACCTCGAACCCAAGTGACGAGAGCTCTGATGAAAGGGATAGTGATGGTTCCGATCCCAACCACCCTTTGCGTATTGTTAGTAGCACGGAGGACCGTGCTAATTTCTAAGTGTGGGGAGGTCGTTCGACCGATCTCCATGGGTAACAATCTCTTTCTTTCAACACCCATGGATTTATCTTTTGTTTAGTAGTTAATACATTGCATGTGTAGTTAGTCTTTCTTGCATGATAGTTAGTCCCTATAGAATTACTTGGTCAAAAATAATGACTTGACTTCTTCCCCAAGAAACTATATTTACGGGGTACCCTACCGATTTTGAAAAAAAATTTTGCGATAAACTTGCTTAAAGAATGTATTTTGGAACATAGTGGTTGAGCTAAGAATACAAGCATGTAAGTTTTGAGCCTATTGTGTGGTTATATCTTCTAACCACTATTTCCCATTCTTGTGTGCATTACTCTCTCGCTATGATTGTAATCCTTGCTTTGTTTGATTCTATATGTCCATTACTTTGTGTATGAATGCATTTACATGATTGAGGTCATCATTTAAATAGTCACTTTTCCCAAACGGCCTTAACCCTTTTATCTACCATTGCTAACCAATTTTGCACCCATGATAAAACCTTTTCGTTCTTAATTAGAGCACATCAACCAACCTAAGTGAAAAACAATGAATGTCCCTGGATTTGGATCCTTGATTAGCTTAGGTGAGTGAGGGTGTGTATCATTCAAATAGGAGGGTGTGCTTGGGAACTTGGGTAAATGTAAAGGTGTGTATTTGTAGTTGTAATTGAAAATTTTGAGAATTGGAAACATACTCATGTATTAATGATTGAACCAGATGCACTGACACTTTTGTACCTAAAACCCCAAAAAAGGGGACAAACGAAT
>NC_029792.2:75669025-75760931 GCF_000816755.2 Arachis ipaensis
TATATATAAGGATGAAAGAAAAAGAATGTAAGAAAAAGAAATAGAAAAGTAGAAGAAACAAAAGTATGGAAAACAATAAAAAAAAAAGGGGGACAAAAATGCCCCAAAGTAGAGCAATAATAACAATGCATATGGGATGTGAATTCAAAAGAATGCATGAGTATGAGAAAAAGTGAAACCCATGGGTAGCTAGGTATTGTATTAGAATTGTATAGGGTGTTTATGTGCTTAGTGAGATCTTAGGTTAATCAAGGATTCAAATTTCAAGCTCAATTGACCATATACATCCCTACCTTTACCCTAGCCCCATTACAACCCATGAATAAGACCTCATGATACTTGTATGCATGCATTAAGTAATCGTTGATTGTTAGATGAAAGACAAATCTTGGAAAGCATGATTAGGAGAGGATTGAGTGACGAACCCTATACACTTGAGCGAATAGAGCGGATACACTTCCAGTGAGGGTTCGATGCTCAACTCCTTGTTCCCGGTTTTCACAAGCGTTCATCTAGCAAGTTATACGCACTTCATATGGATGTTCAAATTGGTAGGAATTATGGACTATATGTCATTTTCACCCTATATGCTCATATGTGTTCTTTGAGGATAGTTTTACCTTTGACTAAGTAGGTAGATGCTTTTACATTAGTTGTTGCATACATTCATTTAGGAAATTTGCACTTCATGAACCCTTTCTTACAATGGTCTTTGGTCTTTTTATTTTTAGCATGAGGACATGGTTGGTTTAAGTGTGGGAAGATTTGATAAACCCCAATTTTGTGGTTTATATTGAGTGGAATTTGAGAGGTTTTGTCAATGTTTTTCACACTTATTCACAAGAATTGCATGATTTTGTGTTCTCTTCCTAATATTGCTTCATGATGAAAAACATGCTTCTTTTGCCTTAGAATTGCTATATTTTGATCCTCTTTTATTGCTATTCGATGCCGTGACGTGTTTGTTGAGTGATTTCAGAATTTATAGGGAAAGGATAGCCTAGAAGAGAGAAAAAAAGCATGCACAAGAGGAAGGAACATGAAGATTTGGATTTTGGGAATTTTAGCATGGGCGCGCACGTGAACCTCGCGCGCATGCATGGGTGCAAACAGCTGGAAGCGGCGTGCGAAGATCGACGCGCGTGCGTACATGGCGCGCACGCGTGGATCGCAAAATCAATCGGCGCGCACGCGTGCATGGCGCGTACGCGCGACAAGCTGCACGTGATCTCATTAAAGGAAATCGTGCCTGGCGATTTCTGAGGCTGAAGAGGCCCAAATTCAAGCTAGTTCTGCATGGAAAAGACCCAAGGATGCTAGGGGAAAAGAGGGGATCATTCATTCACACTTAGACACAATTTTTAGCTGGTTTTTGGTTTTTGGTTCTTCTAGAGAGAGAAATCCTTGTTCATCTCTAGATCTAGTTTGATTTGATCTTCCCTTGTTGAATTATGAATTGGATTTTGTTAATTACTAGTTTTGATTACTTAATTTTGAATTCCTTAGTATAATTTTGCTTAGATCTTGTGTTAGATTTATGGTTTCTTGTCACTTGTCATTTTCTACCTATTTTGTGAATCTTATGGATCTTGAATTGTTAATATTACATTGATGATTTCCATGGTTAATTGTGTTGTTTGAGTGATTTTACATTGATAATTGTTAGTGGGTACTTGTTAATTTCAATTTAATTGCATTTTGAATATGTCCTTTAGTAATGCTTACCATGTGTTTGATGAAATGTTTCCTTTGATTATGGAGTAGTTTTCTTTACTCTTGGCCTAGGCTAAGAGAATTGAGTGACCTTGAGTCATTGGGTCTCATTGAATTGGTGATTTGAGAACCCTTGGTGATCAATTTGACACCCATTGACACTAACCCACTACTAATTTAATTAGTAGATAGGTTGGGACTTATGGGTTGATGTGATCAAACCTATTTGACGTACTTCAAGCTTAGGAGTAGACATTACATACTTTAGGCTTTTGGGAAGTAGACTTAATGGGTTGGTACCTCATAATTATCAATATTTGGTATGTAGACAAGGATGGCGATCTCAATTCCCATGCCTAGCCAAGAGTTGCTTTTATTATTCATATTTGAAAACCAAAATTTCAATTGCTTAACTCTAGTTATAGTTACTTGTTAGTTTGAGAGTAGAATTATATTACTTGTCCTCTTATTAGTTTGAATTGCTCATATCTTACTTTAGCCACTTGAGTTAGTTTTTTGCATCTTAAGATTTCTTGTTTGATTGAGTTTTTTAGTTTAATTTCTTGCTCATGACTTCCAACCCCGGAATTCTAACCAATGTTAAGGCACATGTTTGCTCGTTCCTTGTGAGACGACCCAAGGTTTGAATACTTCGGTTACTTTTATTGGGGTTGAACTTGTGACAACCAATTCCTTTCAAGTTTGATCGGGAGTTATTAGTTGGTTTGGAGCTATGTTCACAACGAAGTTCTATTTCTATTAAGAGAAATTCTAAACCAACAATAACCAACACATCAAACTCATGGATAAATTTGTTAAGAATCTAGAAATTTCTTACTCAAACACTCTTCCCTAATTTCAAAATTTAAAGTTTTAATTTTGAAAGATTTAGGTGGTTTTGATGTTCTAGGGTCGAATTAGCTCGTGGATAGTTTAGGGCTTTCTCCATTTGACTCGTCGATAACGGTAAGAAAATCCTAACCCTTGTGAATTGGTGATTCAGTGAGCTCAATGTTGATTATTGAGATATTGTATGAATTAGATCGTGTATCTTGTTAAATTGCAGTTAAATTAGTGGACATTGGAAGCTTGGAATTGAATCCTGGGAGCTGAAAATTCAATTGGTGAGGAGTTGGAGCATTGGAGCTTGAGAAATGGTGGAAAATTCAGGTGTTCTGAGCTTAGGGAGGAATCGGGCAAGGTATGGTTTTGGTTTCTCGTAGATAATATATAATATTTTGTGAAAATATAGGCTAGATAACCCTAGGATAAGTTGAAAATGTGGGAATATGTTAATGCTAGTAACCTTGATGGAAATGTGAAATTATATTGTGCATGAGTTGATTAGTGATGATTTTGTTGAGTTGGTTGTAGGAATTGTGTTAATTAATATTGTTGATGGGAGTTTATGAATAATTATTGATGAATGTGAGTATTGATGATAAAAGATTGAGGATTGGTTGAGTTTTGTGTGTGTATATATATATATGTGTGTGTGTGTGTGTGTGTGTATGTTGAATGTTGAATGAATTAAGAGTTGGAAATGATTTTGATATTGTAACTAGTTTAGCGTATTGGAAATGCTTTGAAAAAGGTTTGAAAGGTGGTTTGGTTGGGACCCTTGAGGGCGGCAGAAGTCCAACTTTTAGAGGAGATGCTGCCAAAAGTTTTATGAAAATAGGAGGCTTCCTTTGAAGTGGTTATTTAGAAAGATTTGGATTTTTAAGGATTTTATAATTTGATTTAGAGTTATTAAGAAAAGATTATGTTTTGATTTTGCTTTATTTAGAAAAGAATGAATTGTGTTTGGAGTATAAATTGTTGATGAACAATATGGGAATATGGGAGGTGTGATAATAAGAAATAAAGGATATTGAGAATTAATTTTTCAGTCTAATTGTTGAAATGATTAAGTTTTTTGTTTTATCGAGAAAAGTATTATGTATGAATTTGATTTATCAAGTAAATGATATATGTGTGACCGAGTAAGAGGTAGTGGCGTTGTCCACATGCTCCGGGAAAGAGATGAGAAAGAAGAATTATGAGAGTTGAGTTTGATTATGAAGTGCTGAATGCTGAGGTTAAATGAATGAACTTGAATTGAAATTGTTTTGTGAGGATCGTGGTTATTTACTGCCCACCAGATTTTAAAGAGAATTGTTTTGTGGGGATCGTGGTTATTTACTGCCAATGTGTGTGCTATTTTCCAATTGAAAACGTCTGTGGGGATCGAGGTGGTTTATCTCCCGCAGATGGTGGGGATCGTGGTGGTTTACTGCTCACCAGATGAGAATCGTGGTACTGTACCGCTTGCCAGTTTTCAAGATGATGATGTCCGGTTTAGCTACCGGACATATCGGGTTGGCTTTCTAACTGACAGACGAGACTCATCAGCCATAGGACAAATATACATCATATGCATATGTGTGTTTTGTTTGATTGTGCATTAATTGGGCTTGCATATGTGATTATTATACTTACCTGCTAAATTTGCTATCTACTGTACCTGTATCCTACTTGTGTTTGCTTTGTCTATATTGTTTGTCTGTGCACCAGAGTTTTGGAGGATTGAAGGAAGGCAAAAATTAGGGCTTAAGTTAGAATGGAATTTGAAATAGGAACTTTAGATAACCTACCTTATTTATGGTTTTCATTTTATAAACTTTAACATTTAAATCTGAGTGTCGGAGTTCTAGGACTGCCTTTGGCTTTCCTGGAACCTTGTATCTTATGTACAACGCACCTTTACCATATTGAGAACCCCTGATTCTCATTCTATACATATATTGTGGTTTTCAAATGCAGGACACGAGGAACTATACTGAGCATTTTGGAGACTCTTGAAAGCGAAGAACTATCTTGGGACTTGGTTTTTGTATTTGGTTTATGTTTATATATGTGTATAGATTCTCCATCTTGTATATATTATATTTTGTCCCTCTTAGAGGTCAACTTGGAGAAACACGATTTAGATTTTTCTATTAGTTTATTTTTTGGGTTGTATATATATATATATTCAAGCCAACGTTTACTTCGCAGGTTGAGTCTTAATCTAGATTATATAACTGTTGGTTGGTACTCTATTTTTTTATATATTTGGCTTCTGATTTTCTATATAAGTTTTCTATCTTTCCGTTTCTCGTGAGTATTGTACCTTCGATTTTGTTTTCGTCGTACCCCTTTTCTTTCAAGGCTCCCAGATATATTATCCTTGTTTTGCACACATATTTTTGCTTTTAGAGGTTGTAGCGCCTCGCCACCTGTGTTTTACATCCTAGGTATAAAGCTCTATGTGGTAGGGTGTTAAATTTTGGTATCAGAGCAGTTCATTCCTGTAGAGCCTGGAGAACTAACAGACTATGCTTCTGAGCATACTCTGGCTGTGTGTATATGCTAGTTAGGATGTTTACTTGACATATATAGCATAGATTTTCATGAGCATACTTTTGGAGAATTGAAGTACTAGACTTGAGATATTGAGACTGATCACCTTAATATCAATTTTTCGTTGTGGACAAGATCCAAAGGGCTTCTTGTGGACGGGAGTGGATGATTTTAGGGCTACTACTATACGAGCTACTACTGAAGGGGATGGAGCGGATAGCTTAGGAATTGTGATGGAGGCGGTGATGGATTAGGTACTGGAGACAACAAGGATTAGAACTTGTGCAGCTAAACAAATGCTTGATAGCGTTTAGTTAGAGAGATAAAAGGATTCAAGGAATGTTCTGGCAGAGTAGACAAGTGATTAAGTTCTTCGTGGCTTATAATCAGAGTGGCGCTGCGGAAGCGCGGCGATTTTGGTGGTTCTAGAACTGTAGTGATGGGAGGAAGAGGTCGTGGGATATGAGAATGATTCTAGGATTGACATAGGAATGAGGAATAGAGAGTGTGAATGTGTGGTTTAGGTCATAACAGATTGACTCAGACTAAGAGATTGAGGAATTGTTTAGTGTTTGAGACAGCTGAGAAAGAATTGAGATTGATTTCATTTAGAGAGAACCCTTGAAGACTAAGGAAGTTTGTAGTCGTTGAGAAAGAGCCAAACGAAGTTAAAAGTGAAACAAATGGGTATCACTTAGACTTCAATTGGAAATAGGGTGCCAAATTGATGTTGGAGAATGGCAAAATGAATGGTAAGAGGTCAGTTGAATCTGAGGGAGCATATATGAAGATTTGAGAGCTAATTTTCGAGGGCAAAAATTTTTGTTAGGGGTGTAGGATGTAAACCCTGAGTAATTAGTAAATAATTAACTAATAAATTATTTATTATTTAAAGAAATTAGAAAATTAAATTTTATAGTTTAGAAAGGAAGAAATATATAAAATATGAATTTTGACACAAATTTTAAAGCTTTTGGCCTAAAATTGGACCAAACGGGCCGAACCAGTTAGACCGGACTCAAACCAGGCCCAAGGCCCATTATATAAAAACCAAGACTTGCACTCTTCTACCCCAAATGGCCTGAAACACATTGATGGAGGGAGCAATCAGCGTTGAACCCTAACCCTTCCACTTTCAATTTCAATCGTCCATAACTTTCAATCTGGAGCTCCGATTGACGAGCCATCAGCGGCTACGTGTTCGACTCGGAATTCTCTGCAAAATTAATACATCAATTTGGTTAAAATTTAGAGGTCGAATTAGCTCGTGGATAGTGTAAGGATTTGTAAATTTGACTCGTGGATAATGGTAAGGAAATCCTAACCCTTGTGAATTGATAATTTAGTGAGCTCAATGTCGATTATTTTGATATTGTATGAATTAGATCGTGTATCTTGTTGAATTGGAGTTAAATTGGTGGACATTGGAAGCTTGGAATTGAATCCTGAAAGCAGGAAATTCAATTGGTGAGGAGTTAGAGTATTGGAGCTTGAGGAATGGTGGATAATTCAGGTGTTTTAGGCTTAGAGAGGAATTGGCCAAAGTATGATTTTGGTTTCTCGTAGAAAATATATAATGTTTTGTGAAAATATAGGCTAGATGACCATAGGATAGGTTGGAAACATGGGAAAATGTTAGTAACTTTGATGAAAATGTGAAAGTATATTGTGAATGAGTTGATGAATGATGATTTTGTTGAGTTGCTTGTAGGAATTATGTTAATTAATATCGTTGATGGGAGTTGATGAATGATTATTGATGAATGTGAGTATTGATGATGAAAGATTAAGGATTGGTTTAGTTTTGTATGTGTGTGTGTGTGTGTGTGTGTGTGTGTGTGTGTGTGTGTGTGTGTGTGTGTGTGTGTGTGTGTGTGTTGAATAATGAATGAATAGCGAGTTGGAAATGATTTTGATATTGGAATTGGTTTGACTTATTGGAAATGGTTTGAAAAGGGTTTGAAAGGTGGTTTGGTTGGGACCCTTGAAGGGTGGCAGAAGTCCAAGTTTTAGAGGAGATGCTGCCAATAATTTTATGAAAATAGGAGGCTTCTTTTGAAATGGTTATTTAGAAAGATTTGGACTTTTAAGGATTTTATCATTTGATTTTGAGTTATTAAGAAAAGGATTATATTTTGAGTTTGCTTTATTTAGAAAAGAATGAATTGTGTTTTGAGTATGAATTGTTAATGAATGATATGGGAGGTGTGATAATAAGGAATGAAGGATGATGAGAATTGATTTTTTAGTCTAATTGTTGAAATGTTTAAGTTTTGAGTTTTATCGAGAAAAGTATTATGTTTGAATTTAATTTATCAAGTTAATGAGATATGTGTGACCGGGTAAGAGGTAACGGCATTGTCCACATGCTCCGGGAAAGAGATGAAAAAGAAGAATGATGAGAGTTGAGTTTGATTATGAAGTGATGAATGCTGAGGTTATATGAATGAACTTGATTTGAAATTGTTTTGTGGGGATCATGGTTATTTACCGCCCACCAGGTTTTAAAGAAAGTTGTTTTGTGGGGATCATGGTTATTTACCGGCCACGTGTGTGCTAATTTTCAATTGAAAACGTCTGTGGGGATCGAGGTGGTTTACTGCCCGTAAATGGTGGGGATCGTGGTGGTTTACCGCTCACCATGAGGATCGTGATACTGTACCGCTCACTAGTTTTCAAGAGAACGATGTCCGGTTTAGGTACTGGACATGTCGGGTTGGCTTTATAACCGACAGATGAGACTCATCAGCCATAGGACAAACATACATCATATGCATATGTGTGTTTTATTTGATTGTGCATTAACTGGGCTTGCCTATGTGATTATTATGCTTACCTACTATATTTGTTATCTACTGTATCTGAATCCTACTTGTGTTTGCTCTGTCTGTATTATTTGTCTGTGCACTGGAGTTTTGGCGGATTGGAGGAAGGCAAAAATTAGGGCTTAAGTTAGAAAGGAATTAGAAATAAGAACCTTAGATAACCTACCCGATTTATGGTTTTCAATTTATAAACTTTAAGATTTAAATCTGAGTGTCGGAGTTCTAGGACTGTCTTTGGCTTTCCCAGGACCTTATATCTTATGTACGTGGGCACCTTTACCATACTAAGAACCCCCGATTCTCAATCCATACATATATTGTGGTTTTCATATGCAGGACACGAGGCACCATACTGAGCATTTTGGAGACTCTTGAAAGCGAAGAACTATCTTGGGACTTGGTTTTTGTATTTGTTTTATGTTTATATATGTGTATAGATTCTCCATCTTGTATATATTATGTTTTTTCCCTCTTAGAGGTCGACTTGGTGAAACACGATTATATTTTTCTGTTGGTTTATTTTTGGGGTTGTATATATATATATATTCTAGCCGACCTTTCCTTCACAGGTCGAGTCTACATCTGGATTATATAACTGTCAGTTAGTACTCTATTTTTTTTATATATCTGTCTTATGATTTTCTATATAAGTTTTCTATCTTTTCGTTTGTCGTGAGCGTTGTACCTTCGATTTTGTTTTCGTCGTACCCCTTTTCTTTCAAGGCTCCCAGACATATTGTCCTTGTTTTGTACATATATTTTTTCCTTTTAGAGGTCGTAGCACCTCGCCACCTGTGTTTTACATACTAGGTATAAAGCTCTGTGTGTAGGGTGTTAAATTATGGTATCAGAGTAGTTCATTCCCGTAGAGCCTGGCGAATGGACTGACTATGCTTCTGAGCATACTCTAGCTGTGTGTATATGCTATCTAGGATGTCTGCTTGACATATATAGCATAGATTTTCATGAAAGGAATTTGGAGAATTGAAGCACTAGATTTGAGATATTAAGACTGATCAACTTAATATCAATTGTTCGGTGTGGACAAGATCCAAAGGGTGTCTCATGGACGCGAACGAGGTGATAAGGATGATATTAGGGCTACTGCTGAAGGGGATGGAGCGGATAGCTTAGGAATTGTGATGGAGCCGGTGATGGATTAGGTGGTGGAGACAACCAAGGATTAGAACTCGTGCAGCTGAACAAATGGTTGATAGCGTTTAGTTAGAGAGATAAAGAGATTCAAGTAATGATCTGGCAGAGTAGACAAGTGATTAAGTTCTTAGTGGCTTATAATCAGAGTGGCGCTGCGGAAGTGCGGTGATTTTGGTGGTTCTAGAACTGTAGTGATTGGAAGAAGAAGTCGTGGAATATAAGAATGTATGCATAGTAAACGAAATTAAGGAACGGGTCCACCTTAGTGAGGGTGGCGTCTTCCTCTTCTTGAAGAACCAATGGTACTCTTGAGCTCCTCTATGTCTCTTCCTTGTCTTTGTTGCTCCTCCCTCATAGCTCTTTGATCTTCTCTAATCTCATGGAGAATGATGGAGTGCTCTTGGTGTTCCATCCTTAGTTGTCCCATGTTGGAACTTAATTCTCCTAGGAAGTTGTTGATTTGCTCCCAATAGTTTTGTGGAGGGA
Source organism: Arachis ipaensis (assembly GCF_000816755.2). NCBI lineage: Eukaryota > Viridiplantae > Streptophyta > Magnoliopsida > Fabales > Fabaceae > Arachis > Arachis ipaensis. The sequence goes on from NC_029792.2 coordinate 75,678,589, forward strand.
AGTGCATCCCTTGAGGTATCTCAGGGATTTCATGGTGAATAATTTCCTCATGCTCTAGTTGAGGTCCATGATCTCTTGTTTGCTCCATCCTTTTCTTAGTGATGGGCTTGTCCTCATCAAAGAGGACATCTCCCTCTATGTCAATTCTAGCCGAATTGCACAGGTGGCAAATGAGGTGAGGAAAGGCTAACCTTGCCAAAGTAGAGGACTTGTCAGCCACCTTGTAGAGTTCTTGAGGTATGATCTCATGAACTTTCACTTCCTCCCCAATCATGATACTATGGATCATGATGGCCCGGTCTACAGTAACTTCAGACCGGTTGCTAGTAGGAATAATTGAGTGTTGAATGAACTCCAACCATCCTCTAGCTACAGGCTTAAGGTCCGGTCTTCTCAATTGAACCGGTTTGCCTCTTGAGTCAACTTTCCGTTGAGCTCCTTCTACACATATGTCCATGAGGACTTGGTCCAATCTTTGATCAAAGTTGACCCTTCTAGTGTAGGGGCGTACATTTTCTTGCATCATTGGCAAGTTGAACGCCAACCTTACATTTTCCGGACTGAAATCTAGGTATTTCCCCTGAACCATGGTAAGCCAATTCTTTGGATTCGGGTTCATACTTTAATCATGGTTCCTAGTGATCCATGCGTTAGCATAGAACTCTTGAACCATTAAGATCCCGACTTGTTGAATAGGATTAGAGAGAACTTCCCATCCTCTTCTTCTAATCTCTTGTCGGATCTCCGGATATTCGCTCTTTTTGAGCTTAAAAGGGACCTCAGGGATCACCTTTTTCTTGGCCACAACTTCATAGAAGTGGTCTTGATGGACCTTTGAGATGAATCTCTCCATCTCCCATGACTCAGAGGTGGAAGCAATTGCCTTCCCTTTCCTCTTTCTTGAGGTTTCTCTGGCCTTAGGTGCCATTAATGGTTATGGAAAAATAAAAAGCAATACTTTTACCACACCAAACTTAAAAGGTTTGCTCGTCCTCGAGCAAAAGAAGAAAGAAAGTGGTAGAGGAAGAAGAAGAATGGAGGAGATGGAGGGAGAAGGTGTATTCGGCCAAAGGGGAGGAGTGGTGGTTGTAATGTGTGAAAATGGGGTAGTGTTGAGGGGTTTATATAGGGGTGGGGGGAGGTTAGGTTTCGGCCATTAGGGTTGGGTTTGGGAGGGAAAAGAATTTGAATTTTAGAGGTAGGTGGGGTTTATGGGGAAGAGTGGATGGATGTGAGTGGTTAAGGGTATTTGGGGAAGAGGTATGAAAAGGTGTGAAGAGGAGAGAAGAAGAGGTGGGGTAGCTGGGGATCCTGTGGGGTCCACAGATCCTGAGGTGTCAAGGATTTCTCATCCCTGCACCATTTAGGCGTGCAAAACGCCCTTAGAATGCATGTCTGGCGTTAAACGCCAGCTTGCTGCCTGTTTTTGGTGTTAAACGCCCAAATGTAGCCTGTTTCTGGCGTTTAACGCCAGGTTGATGCTTGTTTCTGGCGTTTAAATGCCAGAATGCTCTTCCTCCAGGGTGTGCTATTTTCAATGCTGTTTTTCATTCTGTTTTTGATTTTTCAGTAGTTTTTGTGACTCCACATGATCATCAACCTAAAAAACATAAAATAGCAATGGAAAATAGATACATATAATTAGATAACATTGGGTTGCCTCCCAACAAGCACTTCTTTAATGTCAATAGCTTGACAGTGAGCTCTCATGGAGCCTCACAGATGTTCAGAGCAATGTTGGGACCTCCCAACACCAAACTTAGAGTTTGAATGTGGGGGTTCAACACCAAACTTAGAGTTTGACTGTGGGGGCTTTGGTTGACTCTGCAGTGAGAGAAGCTTTTCATGCTTCCTCTCCATGGTTACAGAAGGAGAACCTTGAGTTTTAAATACAAGGTAGTCCTCATTCAGTTGAAGGACCAACTCTCCTCTGTCCACATCAATCACAGCTTTTGCTGTGGCTAGGAAGGGTCTTCCAAGGATGATGGATTCATCCTCATCCTTCTCGGTGTCTAGGATTATGAAATCAGCAGGGATGTAAATGCCTTCAACCTTTACTAACACGTCTTCTACTAATCTATAGGCCTGTTTCATGGATTTGTCTGCCATCTCTAATGAGAACTTGGCAGCCTGTACCTCAAAGATTCCCAGTTTCTCCATTACAGAGAGTGGCATGTGATTTATCCCTGACCCAAGGTCACACAGAGCCTTTTCAAAGGTCATGGTGCCTATTGTACAAGGTATGAAGAACTTTCCGGGATCCTGTTTCTTTTGAGGCAAAGTGTGCTGAACCCAGATATTTAGTTCATTAATGAGCATTGGAGGCTCATCCTCCCAAGTCTTATTACCAAATAGCTTGGCATTCAGCTTCATGATTGCTCCTAAATACTGGGCAACTTGCCCTTGAACAATGTCTTCATCTTCTTCAGAAGATGAATAGTCATCAGAGCTCATGAATGGTAAAAGGAGGTTCAATGGAATCTCTATGGTCTCTAGATGAGCCTCGGATTCCTTTGGTTCCTCAAAGGGAAACTCCTTATTGGTCAGTGAACGTCCCAGGAGGTCTTCCTCACTAGGATTCATGTCCTTCTCTTCCTTTCTGGGTTCGGCCATGATGGTCAAATCAATGGCCTTGCACACTCTCTTTGGATTTTCTTCTGTATTGCTTGGGAGAGTACTAAGAGGAGTTTCAGTGACTCTTTTACTCAGCTGGCCCACTTGTGCCTCCAAATTTCTAATGGAGGATCTTGTTTCATTCATGAAACTTAAAGTGGCCTTAGATAGATCAGAGACTATATTTGCTAAGCTAGATGGATTTTGCTCAGAATTCTCTGTCTGTTGCTGAGTAGATGATGGAAAAGGCTTGCTATTGCTAAACATGTTTCTTTCACCATTATTAAAGCCTTGTTGAGGCTTTTGTTGATCCTTCCATGAGAAATTTGGATGATTTCTCCATGAGGGATTATAGGTGTTTCCATAGGGTTCACCCATGTAATTCACCTCTGCCATTGCAGGGTTCTCAGGATCATAAGCTTCTTCTTCAGAAGATGCCTCTTTAGTACTGTTGGATGTAGCTTGTAATCCATTCAGACTCTGAGAAATCATATTGACTTGCTGAGTCAATATTTTGTTCTGAGCCAATATGGCATTCAGAGTATCAATTTCAAGAACTCCCTTCCTCTGAGGCGTCCTATTACTCATAGGATTCCTTTCAGAAGTGTACATGAACTGGTTATTTGCAACCATGTCAATGAGTTTCTAAGCTTCTGCAGGTGTTTTCTTTAGGTGAATGGATCCACCTGCAGAATGGTCCAATGACATCTTTGATAATTCAGACAGACCATCATAGAATATATCCAGGATGGTCCATTTTGAAAGCATGTCAGAAGGACACTTTTTGGTCAGTTGCTTGTATCTCTCCCAAGCTTCATAGAGGGATTCACCTTCTTTCTGTTTGAGAGTTTGAACATCCACTCTAAGCTTTCTAAGCTTTTGAGGAGGAAAGAACTTGGCTAAGAAAGCCGTGACCAGCTTATCCCAAGAGTTCAGGCTATCTTTAGGTTGAGAGTCCAACCATATTCTAGCTCTGTCTCTTATAGCAAACGGGAAAAGCATAAGCCTGTAGACCTCGGGATCAACCCCATTGGTCTTAACAGTATCACAGATTTGCAAGAATTCAGTTAAGAACTGAAAGGATCTTCTGATGGAAGTCCATGAAGCTTGCAATTCTGTTGCATCAGAGAAACTAATTGAGGCTTTAGCTCAAAATTGTTTGCTCCAATAGTAGGGATTGAGATGCTTCTTCCATGTAAGTTGGAATTTGGTGCAGTAAAGTCACCAAGCATCCTCCTTGCATCTCCACCATTATTTTTATTTTCGGCCATGTCTCCTTCTTTTCCGAAAATTTCTGTCAGATTTTCTCCAGAGAGTTATGCTTTAGCTTCCCTTAGCTTCCTCTTCAGAGTCCTTTCAGGTTCAGAATCAGCTTCAACAAGAATGTTCTTATCCTTGTTCCTGCTCATATGAAAAAGAAGAGAACAGAAAATAATAGGGATCCTCTTTGCCACAGTAGAGATGTTCCTTTATGTGAGTAGAAAAGAAGAAAAATAATTCGAACACAGAAAGAGGGGGAGGGTTCGAATTTTTAAGAAGAAGAGAAGTGTTAGTAGATAAATAAAATAATTAAAAAGAGATGAGGGGGAGAGTTCAAAAATTAAACAAAATAAAAATAAAAATTAAAGTTAGAATTCGAAAATTTTAAGAAGAAAAACGAAATTAAATTAAATTAAATTTTAAAACAATTAGTTAATTAAAAAGAAATTTTGAAAAAGAGGTTAGTGATTTTCGAAAACAAGAGAGAGAAAAGTAATTAGGTGGTTTTGAAAAAGATAAGAATTAAACAAAAAGATAGGATTAATTTGAAAAAGATGATATGATTGAAATAGTGAACTTTTAAAATCAAACAAAAAGTTAAGTGGTTAATTGAAAAAAGATTTGAAAATCAAATTTGAAAGGGTGAGAAGTTAAGAAAGATTTTGAAATTGATTTTGAAAAAGATATGATTGAAATTTGATTTGAAAAAGATTTAAAAAGAAAATTAAAAAGATTTGATTTTTGAAAATTAAAGTTGATTACTTGACTAACAAGAAACTAAAAGATAGGATTTTAAAATTTAAAGAATGAACCTTTCTTAATAGGCAAGTAACAACTTGAGATTTTTGAATCAAAATATTAAAAGTTAGTATTAATTTCGAAAATATGAGATAAAAATAAGAAAAAAAATTTTGAAAATCAATTTGAAATTTTCGACAATATGAAAGAAAAAAAGATTTGATTTTTGAAAAAGATTTGAAAAAGATAGAATTTTTAAATTGAAAATTTGACTTGATTCATAAGAAACAATTAAATTTTAAAAACTTTTTGACTAAGTCAAACCAAATTTTCGAAAATTTATGAGAGAAAAAGGGAAAGATATTTTTTTTTTATTTTTGAATTTCTAATGAAGAAAGAGAAAAACAATAAAAGACACAAGACATAAAAATTATGAATCAAAACAAGAAAAATATGCAAGAACACTTTGAATGTCAAGATGAACACCAAGAACACTTTGAATATCAAGATGAACACCAAGAACTTATTTTTGAAAATTTTTAAGAGAAGACACACATGCAAGACACCAAACTTAGAAATTTTTAATGTTGAGATACTAACAAATTAAAAATGCATATGAGAAACAAGAAAAGATGCAAAACATGAAAATGCAAAGATCAAACAAGGGAAATCATCAAGAACAACTTGAAGAATATGATGAACACCATGCATGAATTTTTTTTTCGAAAATTTTTTTAGTGAAAATTAAAAATATGCAATTGACACCAAACTTAAAAATTGACACAAGACTCAAACAAGAGACATCAAATTTTTTGTTTTTATGATTTTATTAAATTTTTTTTTGTATTTTTTCAAAAATTATTTTGGGAAGAACGAAAAAGAAGAAATTTTTTTTGTATTTTTCAAAAATAAGAAATAAAAAGCTTAAAATTAAAATAAAATTACCTAATCTGAGCAACAAGATGAACCGTCAGTTGTCCAAACTCGAACAATCCTCGGCAACGGCGCCAAAAATTTGGTGCACGAAATCGTAATCGTTCATTCTTTGGTAACGGCGCTAAAAACTTAATACGCACGTTCTTAATCTTAGTTCTTCTTCACAATCTCGCACAACTAACCAGCAAGTGCACTGGGTCGTCCAAGTAATAAACCTTACGTGAGTAAGGGTCGATCCCATGGAGATTGTCGGCTTGAAGCAAGCTATGGTCACCTTGTAAATCTCAGTCAGGCAGATTCAAATGGTTAGAGAGTTTTAATAATTAAAATACAAATAAAACGTAAGATAGAATAGAGATACTTATGTAATTCATTGGTGAGAATTTCAGATAAGCGTATGGAGATGTTTAGTTCCTTCTGAATCTCTGCTTTCCTACTGCCTTCATCCAATCTTTCATACTCCTTTCCATGGCAAGCTGTATGTTGAGCATCACCGTTGTCAATGGCTACATCCCGTCCTCTCAGTGAAAATGGTCCAAAATGCGCTGTCACCGCACGGCTAATCATCTGTCGGTTCTCGATCATACTGGAATAGGATTTAGTAATCCTTTTGCGTCTGTCACTACGCCCAGCACTCGCGAGTTTGAAGCTCGTCACAGCCATCCCTTCCCAGATCCTACTCGGAATACCACAGACAAGGTTTAGACTTTCCGGATCACAGGAATGGCCATCCATGGGTTCTAACTTATACCACGAAGATTCTAATAGTACTTTGCATTAATTCATGAGGAACAGCAGAGCGCCACACCTTAATCTATGGTGTGTAGAAACTCTACCGTTGAAAATACATAAGTGAAAATAGGGTAGACATGGATGAGTGGCCAGCCTCCCATGGAGGTCTCAGAATGTAAAAGTTACATAATGTGTTCCCGAGATCAGCTCCAAATACAATAGTAAAAAGTTCTATTTATACTAACTTAGTTACTAAGGTTACAGAAATAAGTAACTGATGCAGAAATCCACTTCCGGGCCCACTTGGTGTGTGCTTGGGCTGAGCATTGAAGCTTCCACGTGTAGAGGTCTTCCTTGGAGTTAAATGCCAGTTTGTAAACTGTTTCTGGCGTTTAACTCCAGAATAGGGCAGAGAGTTGGCGTTAAATGCCAGTATGCGTCATCTAAACTCGGGCAAAGTATGAACTATTATATATTGCTCAAAAGCCCTGGATGTCTACTTTTCAAAGCAATTGAGAGCGCGCCATTTGGACTCTTGTAGCTCCAAAAAATCTACTTTGAGTGCAGGGAGGTCAGAATCCAACAGCATCTGCAGTCCTTCTTCAGCCTTTGAATCAGATTTTTGCTCAAGTCCCTCAATTTCAGCCAGAAATTACATGAAATCACAGAAAAATACACAAACTCATAGTAAAGTCCAGAAATATGATTTTTATTTAAAAACTAATAAAATATGCTAAAAACTAACTAAATCATACTAAAAACTATGTAAAAACAATGCCAAAAAGCGTATAAATTATCCACTCATCATTTGGCTTATTGGAAATGATTTGAAAAGGGTTTGAAAGGTGGTTTGGTTGGTACCCTTGAAAGGTGGCAGAAGTCCAACTTTTAGAGGAGATGCTCCTAAAAATTTTATGAAAATAGGAGGCTTCGTTTGAAGTGGTTATTTAGAAAGATTTGGATTTTTAAGGATTTTATAATTTGATTTTGAGTTATTAAGAAAAGGATTATATTTTGACTTTGCTTTATTTAGAAAAGAATGAATTGTGTTTTGAGTATGAATTGTTGATGAACGATATGAGAGGTGCGATAATAAGGAATGGAGGATGTTGAGGATTGATTTTTTAGTCTAATTGTTGAAATGTTTAAGTTTTGAGTTTTATCGAGAAAAGTATTATGTTTGAATTTGATTTATCAAGTTAATGAGATATGTGTGACCGGGTAAGAGGTAGTGGCGTTATTCCCATGTTCGGGAAAGAGATGAAAAAGAAAAATGATGAGAGTTGAGTTTGATTATGAAGTGCTGACTACGCCCAGCACTCGCGAGTTTGAAGCTCGTCACAGCCATCCCTTCCCAGATCCTACTCGGAATACCACAGACAAGGTTTAGACTTTCCGGATCACAGGAATGGCCATCCATGGGTTCTAACTTATACCACGAAGATTCTAATAGTACTTTGCATTAATTCATGAGGAACAGCAGAGCGCCACACCTTAATCTATGGTGTGTAGAAACTCTACCGTTGAAAATACATAAGTGAAAATAGGGTAGACATGGATGAGTGGCCAGCCTCCCATGGAGGTCTCAGAATGTAAAAGTTACATAATGTGTTCCCGAGATCAGCTCCAAATACAATAGTAAAAAGTTCTATTTATACTAACTTAGTTACTAAGGTTACAGAAATAAGTAACTGATGCAGAAATCCACTTCCGGGCCCACTTGGTGTGTGCTTGGGCTGAGCATTGAAGCTTCCACGTGTAGAGGTCTTCCTTGGAGTTAAATGCCAGTTTGTAAACTGTTTCTGGCGTTTAACTCCAGAATAGGGCAGAGAGTTGGCGTTAAATGCCAGTATGCGTCATCTAAACTCGGGCAAAGTATGAACTATTATATATTGCTCAAAAGCCCTGGATGTCTACTTTTCAAAGCAATTGAGAGCGCGCCATTTGGACTCTTGTAGCTCCAAAAAATCTACTTTGAGTGCAGGGAGGTCAGAATCCAACAGCATCTGCAGTCCTTCTTCAGCCTTTGAATCAGATTTTTGCTCAAGTCCCTCAATTTCAGCCAGAAATTACATGAAATCACAGAAAAATACACAAACTCATAGTAAAGTCCAGAAATATGATTTTTATTTAAAAACTAATAAAATATGCTAAAAACTAACTAAATCATACTAAAAACTATGTAAAAACAATGCCAAAAAGCGTATAAATTATCCACTCATCATTTGGCTTATTGGAAATGATTTGAAAAGGGTTTGAAAGGTGGTTTGGTTGGTACCCTTGAAAGGTGGCAGAAGTCCAACTTTTAGAGGAGATGCTCCTAAAAATTTTATGAAAATAGGAGGCTTCGTTTGAAGTGGTTATTTAGAAAGATTTGGATTTTTAAGGATTTTATAATTTGATTTTGAGTTATTAAGAAAAGGATTATATTTTGACTTTGCTTTATTTAGAAAAGAATGAATTGTGTTTTGAGTATGAATTGTTGATGAACGATATGAGAGGTGCGATAATAAGGAATGGAGGATGTTGAGGATTGATTTTTTAGTCTAATTGTTGAAATGTTTAAGTTTTGAGTTTTATCGAGAAAAGTATTATGTTTGAATTTGATTTATCAAGTTAATGAGATATGTGTGACCGGGTAAGAGGTAGTGGCGTTATTCCCATGTTCGGGAAAGAGATGAAAAAGAAAAATGATGAGAGTTGAGTTTGATTATGAAGTGCTGCATGCTGAGGTTATATGAATGAACTTGATTTGAAATTGTTTTGTGGGGTTCGTGGTTATTTACCGCCCACCAGATTTTAAAGAGAATTGTTTTGTGGGGATCGTGGTTATTTACCGCCCGCATGTGTGCTATTTTTCAATTCAAAACGTTTGTAGGGATCGAGGTGGTTTACCGCCCACAGATGGTGGGGATCGTGGTGGTATACCCCTCACCAGGTGAGGATCATGGTGTTGTACCGGACGTGTCGAGTTGGCTTTGTACTCGACAGTTGATACTCATCAGCCATAGGACAGAAATACATCATATCCATATGTGTGTTTTGTTTGATTGTGCATTAATTGGGCTTGCCTATGTGATTATTATGCTTACCTGCTATATTTGCTACATGCAGTATCTGTATCCTACTTGTGTTTATTTTTTCTATATTGCTTGTTTGTGAACCGAAGTTTTGGAGGACTAGAAGAAGGTGGAAATTAGGGCTTAAGTTAGAAAGGAATTAGAAATAAGAACCTTAGATAACCTACCCTATTTATGGTTTTCAATTTATAAACTTTAAGATTTAAATCTGAGTATCGGAGTTCTAAGACTGCCTTTGTCTTTCCTGGGACCTTATATCTAACATACGTGGGCACCTTTATCATGCTGAGAACTCACGATTCTCATTCCATACATATATTGTGGTTTTCAGATGCAGGACGCGAGGCACCATAATGAGCATTTTGGAGACTCTTGAAAGCAAAGAACTATCTTGGGACTTGGTTTTTGTACTTGGTTTATGTTTATATATGTCTATAGATTCTCCATCTTGTATATATTAAGTTTTGTCTTTCTTAGAGGTCGACTTGGAGAAACACGATTTATATTTTTCTGTTGGTTTATTTTCGGGGTTGTATATATATATATTCTAGCCAACCTTCGTTTCGCAGGTCGAGTCTAGATCTTGATTATATAACTGTCAGTTGGTACTCTATTTTTTTATATATCTGTCTTCTGATTTTCTATATAAGTTTTCTATCTTTCTGTTTCTCGTGAGCATTGTACCTTCGATTTTGTTTTCGTCATACCCCTTTTCTTTCAAGGCTCCCAGTTTTTAAGAGGACGATGTCCGGGTCAGCTACCGGACATGTCGGGTTGGCTTTATAACAGACAGTTGATACTCATCAGCCATAGGACAGACATACATCATATGCATATGTGTGTTTTGTTTGATTGTGCATTAATTGGGCTTGCCTATGTCATTATTATGCTTACCTGCTATATTTGCTATATGTTGTATCTGTATCCTACTTGTATTTGCTTTATCTGTATTGCTTGTTTGTGCACCGGAGTTTTGGAGGATTGGAGGAAGGTGGAAATTAGGGTTTAACTTAGAAAGGAATTAGAAATAAGAACCTTAGATAACCTACCCTATTTATGGTTTTCAATTTATAAACATTAAGATCTAAATCTGAGTGTCGAAGTTCTAGGACTGCCTTTGGCTTTCCCGGGACCTTTTATCTTATGTACGTGGGCACCTTTACCATACTGAGAACCCCCGATTCTCATTACATACATATATTGTGGTTTTCAAATGTAGGACGCGAGGCACCATACTGTGCATTTTGGAGACTCTTGAAAGCGAAGAACTATCTTGGGACTTGGTTTTTGTATTTGGTTTATGTTTATATATGTGTATAGATTCTCCATCTTGTCATATTATGTTTTGTCCCTCTTACAGGTCGACTTAGAGAAACACGATTTATATTTTTCTGTTGGTTTATTTTTAGGGTTGTATATATATATATATATACCACTTGTTAAGAATCTTGTAAAGGCTCAGGTAAAGGTTCAGGTGGTACTGCTTGTAAATGTTGCATCATTTGGACGTTTACTACTTGTATTCGTGACTATATCTCTTGCAAAGCGATCATACTTTGTCTATGAAGATAATGCATTCTTCTAACATGATGAATACGTTTATTCTTAATACTTTTCTTAACATTTTTTATTGATTTCATGTGTTTAATATGTTGTAGCAACTTTTTGGTTCTGACTATTTTCATGTTTATCTTCTTTATTTCTACTATTAATTCTGAATATTCAGTTGTTAACCTTCTTATTTTCATTGCTATTGCCATCATTCTTATTTTCATTTGTCTTCTAACAAGCTTCAAAGAAATAAGCCTTTTTTGAAACTCTTTCATGTTATAAGAATAGAAATAATAACTAGGAGAATAAATAAATTATAAGAAAAGAAAGAACAAGATAGTAAGCTTACAGAAATGAACTTGTACTCTTATTGCTTGTAAAGTTGATACAATCTTGGAGATGATTACAAATATTTAGAGAATTTATGAAGTAAGAAGATATAGAAGTAGAGAGAGCTTCGGAGCTTTCAAGTTTTTGATGTCTTGGAATGAATGAGGCCTTTGGTATTTATAGACCTCAAATGATTACTATTCGGTTACTATTTGCCGATAGTATTGTTTGCTTTTACTGTTTGCCGACATTTACTGTTTTGCCGACATGTACTGTTTGCTTTTACTGTTTGCCGACATTTACTCTTTGCTTTTTTTTACAGAGATCATTTTCCTTTTTTGTTTAAGTGAGCTTTTTATCTTGAGCTCATCTATTTGTTCTTATTGTTATAAAATTTCAGAAGGGTCTTGTGAATCTTGAAAATAATGAGCCGGACTGGATTGGACATTGTCGTCTTTTTCGAGAGGTACGGCCTGGATTGCTTGTAGTGAGTTCTGGATATCTTCCTCTGATGTTGCTGCCGCTAGAGCTGCCATAATTTGTCGCTTCTGAGCTAAGAATTGGGTCTCTTTTCTATAGGCTATTTATTCATTAGTAGTGCTTGAAGCTTTTATTGCTGGACACTTTTGTGAGGTCGACAACCATTGGTCAATAGCTGCTTTCCTTAGCAAGTTTATGTCATATTTGTTCCACCATTTTATCTTTATTATTCTTACTAAGTATTGTATACTTGGGTATTCTTCATAAGCTGATGAATCATACTCCCAGGTCATAATCCAGCTTATTTCCATGGCTGCTATAAATGAAATAAATTTGTATTCTTGTAAAAATTATGAATTGCTTTTAAAATATTCATAAGCCAGGCTTGCTTCTTTTGGGAAAAAGGCTTCTACGGGTCCAAAGGTTTGGAACCATGATTGAAACCATTTAAAAAATTGTATTGATATTCCTTTCCTGGACCAAATGAACCACGAATGGAGACTTGGTGACAGAAATAATGTATGATTTCATGCTTCTTGGTAATCATAATAAGTGTAATATTTTCATGATTTTTATTTTTGAATAAATGGGCTGTTTGGTATTGGGATCTCTATAATGTGTTAATTCAATGGATCCAGTGTCTACTAATATGAATTCATAAAATTTTTAAAGATTTTTTGTGGGTTAATAGGAATATAATGAAAAGTATTTGAAAAGATAGTTTTGTATAAGGTTTTTTTTTGAACTACTCTTTTTCAATGGTTAATATTCTGATAAGATTTGTCTATGAAGATAATGCATTCTTCTAACATGATGAATACGTTTATTCTTAATACTTTTCTTAACATTTTTTATTGATTTCATGTGTTTAATATGTTGTAGCAACTTTTTGGTTCTGACTATTTTCATGTTTATCTTCTTTATTTCTACTATTAATTCTGAATATTCAGTTGTTAACCTTCTTATTTTCATTGCTATTGCCATCATTCTTATTTTCATTTGTCTTCTAACAAGCTTCAAAGAAATAAGCCTTTTTTGAAACTCTTTCATGTTATAAGAATAGAAATAATAACTAGGAGAATAAATAAATTATAAGAAAAGAAAGAACAAGATAGTAAGCTTACAGAAATGAACTTGTACTCTTATTGCTTGTAAAGTTGATACAATCTTGGAGATGATTACAAATATTTAGAGAATTTATGAAGTAAGAAGATATAGAAGTAGAGAGAGCTTCGGAGCTTTCAAGTTTTTGATGTCTTGGAATGAATGAGGCCTTTGGTATTTATAGACCTCAAATGATTACTATTCGGTTACTATTTGCCGATAGTATTGTTTGCTTTTACTGTTTGCCGACATTTACTGTTTTGCCGACATGTACTGTTTGCTTTTACTGTTTGCCGACATTTACTCTTTGCTTTTTTTTACAGAGATCATTTTCCTTTTTTGTTTAAGTGAGCTTTTTATCTTGAGCTCATCTATTTGTTCTTATTGTTATAAAATTTCAGAAGGGTCTTGTGAATCTTGAAAATAATGAGCCGGACTGGATTGGACTTCTTCGTCTTCTTTGTCTTCTCCGAGTGGTACGGACTGGATTGCTTGTAGTGAGTTCTGGATATCTTCCTCTGATGTTGCTGCCGCTAGAGCTGCCATAATTTGTCGCTTCTGAGCTAAGAATTGGGTCTCTTTTCTATAGGCTATTTATTCATTAGTAGTGCTTGAAGCTTTTATTGCTGGACACTTTTGTGAGGTCGACAACCATTGGTCAATAGCTGCTTTCCTTAGCAAGTTTATGTCATATTTGTTCCACCATTTTATCTTTATTATTCTTACTAAGTATTGTATACTTGGGTATTCTTCATAAGCTGATGAATCATACTCCCAGGTCATAATCCAGCTTATTTCCATGGCTGCTATAAATGAAATAAATTTGTATTCTTGTAAAAATTATGAATTGCTTTTAAAATATTCATAAGCCAGGCTTGCTTCTTTTGGGAAAAAGGCTTCTACGGGTCCAAAGGTTTGGAACCATGATTAGAACCATTTGGGAAATTGTAGCGATATCCCTTTCCTAAACCAAATGAACCAGGAATGGGGACTTGGTGATAGGAATAATGTATGATTCTATGCCTCTTGGTAGTCATAATAAGTGTAACTCTGAGGTTCAAATTTTAATGAGAAGCTCTTAGACTGATATGGGGGTAATTCCCACTCTTGTAAAGATAATATTTTCATGATTTTTTTTAACAAATGGGCTGTTAGGTATTGAGATCTCTATAATGTGTTAATTCAATGCATCCGGTGTCTACTAATAAAAATTCATAAAATTTTTGGGGTTTTTGTGGGTTAACAGGAATATAATGAAAAGTGTTTGGGGAAATGGTTTTGTATAGGGTTTTTATATCTTTTTTGAACCACTCTTTTTTTATGGCTAATATTCTGATAGGATTAGGTTTTTCATAATATGGAAACTGTTCTTTCAAGGGTTAAGTGTTATAAAGATCAGATGGTTGTAGTAATGTGAATTTATTATTAGTAGTAATTAAAGAGCTCTTAGAAGGCGATGATGATGATTATGCTTTTACAACCTATGACATAGTCATAAGTCTTAATGATAATTTTTTGCTGGTACAGGAGTAATTGGTAATTTTCTTTCTTTTATTTGGTCAAAAGGTTGACCATAATCTTCACTGGAGGCTGGCTTTTGATCCATTCTTTCCCTGCAAAAATTCTCTAGTAAGAAAGCCAGGAAGTGAATTTAGTTCGTCTTTTATATGTTAAATGGTAAAATCGAAACATGATAGAATAGCCTGCCATCTTGCAAATATTTGTTTTGAAACTAGATTTTTGATATCATTTTTCAAAACGCTTGGGCCTGCTTTGCAATCAGTTCTTATTATAAATGTCTTATTAAATAAATCTTTTTGAAATTTTGAAACACGTAATACTATGGCAAGTATTTCTTTTTTAACCGTTGCATAATTCTTTTGAGCCTGATTCCAAATTTCTGAATGATATTTTAGTATTTGTTCTTTTGAGCTATTAGGAGGTATTTATTTAAGAATTCCTCCATATCCTAATTCTGATGCATCTGTTTCTACAATTAATTTGGCTAATGGATCTAGTATACTTATACAAGGTATTTCTTTTATCGCATTTTTTATTTTTATTATTATAGAAGTCATTTCTTCTGTCCATGGAGGTGGATTTTTTCTTAATCTCTTATAAAGAGATTCGCATGTGACTCTTATTCCAGGTAAGAATTCTGCTACATAATTTAAACATCCTAAAAATCCTTGCAACTGTTTTTTGTCAATTATTTCATTTGAAAATTTATCGGCAAATTCAATGGCTCTTTTGATAGGTACTATAGTTTCCTGATAAATTTCATATCCTAAAATCTTACTTTAGTTATAAAAATTTTCATTTTCTTTTCTGATAAAACTAATCCTTGTTCTTTTATAATATTCATAAATTTTTCCAGATCATATATATGCTGATTTATTCCTTTTGAATATACTAATACGTCATCAAGATATACTATAATAAATTCTATATGCGGGTAAAATATATTATTTATTATTTCTTGGAACTCGCTTGGAGCATTTTTTAATCCTTGGGACATTACATTCCATTCATAATGTCCAAAAAGTACTATAAAAGCTGTCTTATATCTATCTTCCTCTTTTACTGTAATCTGACAATATCCTGATTTCAAATCAAATTTTGAAAAGATATTTTTTTTATTTAATCTTTTAATTAAATCTCTTTTATTTGGTAAGGGATATCTAATCTATTTTAGTACTTTATTAAGAGGTTTATAATTGATGACTAATCTGGGAGCACCTCTTTCTATTTCAGATACTTTCATCACATAGAAGCATGTACAGTTCCATGGTGATTCTGAAGGCCTTATTAGTCCCTTATCTAAATATTCTTCTATATTTCTTTTACAATATTATAGATATTCTTTATTCATATATATTGGTTTTTCTTTTGTTGGTATATCTTTTTCATTAAACCCATCTTCATATGGTAAAGATATTTCTTGTAATTTTCTATGATGAAAATCCTTGGGGTTTAGGCTACATAGTTCTTTTTTAATATTTTCTTCAATTCCTTTTATTTTATTTTGTATTTCAGGATTTTGTAATTGTTCTTCTATTCTTTTGTATATAACTTCTTGATTTAAATAGTTAATTTGTCTTGTTTTTCTTTCTATAACATTAATTTGGATTGGTAGGTGTTGTAAAGTTTTTTCTTGGTTCTTATAGTTAATTTGTTTTGTTTCCCTTTCTATAACATTAACTTGGGTAGATAGATGTTGTAACATATTAAGTTCATGTTGTTTGGTTTAGTGAGAAATTCAAAATGAACAGGATGATTTGAAATGCGTAAACAAGTTATTCTGTCTATATCGACATTAAAGGGATATAATAATATAGTAAAAGGATTTCCTAATATGACTTGATGAGATATATTTCTTGCCAAAAAGAATGTAGTGAAAAAACATACTCGATTTTTACAAATTTTTGCTTTGGATATTTTATAGTCTATAGTCATTCTGTCATTTTCTGCTTTTAAAACTTTTTCCGTAGTTTTTTCATAATATTTTGTAGGTATTAACCCTTCTTGCATACAATTAACATCAGCTCCTGAATCTACCATAGCTATGAAATCAAATTTTTCTTCCGCTACAATTAAGGTTATCGTAGTGAACCACTTTTGGTTTACTAATAAAGTTAATATATTTATGTAATTTTATGGACCCATGTTAATATAATTCTCTGGAATTATTATGTTACTAGTCCCTTCTGTTTTAATACTATTTTGCAAAGTTTGTTCTTGGATTTTTATTATATTTTCTCCTTCTATTTTTAGTAATCTATAGTCCATATTAATATTTTATTATTTTAATTCTGAAACTTCTCTTTTTAACTTTTTTATCTCCTTTTTAAGAGAATTAAGAGAGACTTCTTCTTGTGGGTACTTAAACCGATTATAAATTTCTTTTATTTCTATTTGTGTTATTTCTTGCTTACTTTCTTCTTCTTTTTTAACTAATTCAGCAAATTGATTTATGAACTCATCTCTCAATGGGGTGTTGATGAGCGGATATTTTATACGCTTTTTGGGGTTAAATTCATGTAGTTTTTAGGATGTTTTAGTGAAGTTTCTAGTTTATTTTCATTAGTTTCTAGGAAAAATTCATATTTCTGGACTTTACTATGAGTTTGTGTATTTTTCTGTAATTTCAAGTATTTTCTGGCTGAAATTGAGGGAGCTGAGCAAAAATCTGATTCGGGCTGAAAAGGACTGCTGATGCTATTGGATTCTGACCTCTCTGCACTTGCAATGGATTTTCTGGAGCTACAGAAGTCCAATTGGCGCGCTTCTAATTGCGTTGGAAAGTAGACATCCAGGGCTTTCCAGAAATATATAATAGTCCATACTTTGCTTAAAGATAAATGACGTAAACTGGCTTCGTGTTGAACTATGGCGTCTAGCACCAGAAACAGGTTACAAGTTGGAGTTCAATGCCAGAAACAGGTTACAACCTGGCGTTGAATGCCCAAAACAGCCCAGGCACGTGAGAAGCTTAAGTCTCAGCCCTAGCACACACCAAGTAGACCCCAGAAGTGGATTTCTACACTATCTATCATAGTTTACTCATTTTCTGTAAACCTAGGTTACTAGTTTAGTATTTAAACAACTTTTAGAGATTTATTTTGGATCTCATGACAATTTTAAATCTGAACTTTGTACTCTTTGATGGCATGAGTCTCTAAACTCCATTGTTCGGGGTGAGGAGCTCTGCTTTGTCTCGATGAATTAATGCAAGTATTTCTATTTTCTATTTAAATACGCTTGTTCCGTTCTAAGATGTTCATTCGCGCTTCATTATGATGAAGGTGATGATCCGTGACACTCATCACCATTCTCAATCCATGAACGTGTGCCTGACAACCACCTCCGTTCTACATTAGATTGAATGAGTATCTCTTAGATTCCTTAATCAGAATCTTTGTGGTATAAGCTAGAATCCATTGGCAGCATTCATGAGAATCCGAAAAGTCTAAACCTTGTCTGTGGTATTCCGAGTAGGATTCAGGGATTGGATAGCTATGACGAGCTTCAAACTCGCGAGTGCTGGGCGTAGTGACAGACGCAAAAGGATAGTAAATCTTATTCCGGTATGATCGAGAACCTACAGATGATTAGCCGTGCGATAACAGCGCACCTGGACCATTTTCACTGAGAGGACGGATGGTAGCCATTGACAATGGTGATCCACCAACACACAGCTTGCCATAGGAGGAACGTGCGTGTGTGAACAAGAAGACAGAGGAAAGCAGAGATTCAGAAGACAAAGCATCTCCAAAACTCCAACATATTCTCCATTACTGCATAACAAGTAACCTTTAATTCATGCTCTCTTGTTCATTTGCAAGTCAACTGATAACCATAAATTAATATCCTGACTAAGAGTTGCAAGATAACCATAGCTTGCTTCAGACCAACAATCTCCGTGGGATCGACCCTTACTCACGTAAGGTATTACTTGGACGACCCAGTGCACTTGCTGGTTAGTGGTACGAGTTATGAAGAATTGTGATTCACAATTCGTGCACCAAGTTTTTGGCGCCGTTGCCGGAGATTGTTCGAGTTTGGACAACTGACGGTTTATTTTGTTGCTTAGATTAGGAAAAAAAATTTCTTTTAAAATTTTTCGAAATTTGTGTTCTTTGTTCATTCTTCATCTTCAAGTTGTTCTTGTTTATTTTTCTTGTTTGACCTTTAGTTTTTCTTATTCTGTTTCTTTTCTTGTTTTTCTTGTGCCTTTTCAAAACTTTAGTTTTCGAAAAAAAAAAAAATTTTTCCATTCTTAGTTATTTAAAAATACTTCTTCAAAACAAGTGTTACATTTACAGCCCAATTGGCTAGAGCGTTAGTCTATGTTCTTGGTAATTAGGTATATTCTTTTCAAAATCTTCGTTTTCAAAAATAATTTTTCTATTAAATCTTGTGCCAAACTTTAAGTTTGGTGTTTTCTTGTTGATTTTTCTTTGGTTTTCGAAAATTTTATTTTGGTTTTCTAAAAATTTTAAGTTTGGTGTTCTACCTTCATGTTCTTGTTGTTCTTGTGATTCTTCGAAGTGTCCTTGAGTATTCCTTGTGTTTTGATCTTAAAATTTTTAAGTTTGGTGTTCCTTAGTGTTTTCCCTCCAAAATTTTCGAAAACAAGGAGCATTAGATCTAAAAATTTTAAGTTGTGTGTCTTTTATGTATTTTTCTCTTTCATCATAAAATTCAAAAAATCAAAAAAATATCTTTTCTTCATTCCATTCATAATTTTCGAAAAATTAGCATTAAATTAGTCATCAAATTTAAAAATCATATCTTTTTCAAATCATATCTTTTCCAATCAAATCCTTTCAATCATATCTTTTTCAAAACTTCCTAACCATTTTTCTTCTTTCTCTCTCTTCATTTTTCGAAAATCTTCACCCATCTTTATTTATTTTATTTTAGTTTATTTTATTTTTGAAATAAATAAATAAAGATATTTTTTCTCTATTTTACATCATCTCCCTTTCTCCATCATGGATCTAAGTGGAAATGAACAGTCCAGAAGGACTCTGGGGTCATATGCTAACCCCACTACTGCTTCATATGGGAGTAGTATCAGTATACCCTCCATTGGAGTCAGTAGCTTTGAGCTAAATCCTCAGCTCATTATCATGGTGCAGCAAAGTTGCCAGTATTCCGGTCTTCCACAGGAAGAACCTACAGAGTTTCTGGCACAGTTTTTACAAATTGCTGACACAGTCCATGATAAGGAAGTAGATCAGGATGTCTACAGACTATTACTGTTTCCATTTGCTGTAAAAGACCAAGCTAAGAGGTGGTTAAATAACCAACCTAAGGCTAGCATAAGGACATGGAAACAGCTGTCAGAAAAATTCCTGAATCAATATTTCCCTCCAAAAAGGATGACACAGCTAAGGCTGGACATCCAAGGCTTTAAACAAGGAGATAATGAATCTCTTTATGACGCATGGGAGAGATACAGAGAGATGCTAAGAAAGTGCCCCTCTGAAATATTTTCAGAGTGGGTTCAGTTAGACATCTTCTATTATGGGCTTACAGAAAGGGCTCAGATTTCTCTAGATTACTCAGCTGGTGGATCTATCCACATGAGAAAGACAATTGAAGAAGCTCAAGAGCTCATTGATACAGTTGCCAGAAATAAGCATATGTACCTAAGCAGTGAACCTTCCATGAAAGAAGAGGCTAGAACAGTGACTGCTGAACTTAGTCCTGCAGAACAAGCTACTGAATTCAATCAGCAATTGGATTTTCTAACAAAACAGTTAGCCGAATTCAAGGAGAGACTACAAGAGACAAGAATGGCTAATATAAATATGGAAGAATGCCAAGCAGTTCAATTGAGAAGTGGGAAAACATTATATGCCCCACCTCAAGGTAGCAGGAAGCCAAGAAATGAGCAAACTACCCAAAATCCATCTGAGGATAGTAAGAGCCCGGAGAGGAATAATTCTGGCAATCAAACGCCAGAAATTGGGTGGAAAGCTGGCGTTGAACGCCCAAACCATGCTCAGTCCTGGCGTTCAACGCCAGAAACAAGCAAGGAATTGGCGTTGAACGCCCAAAAGAAGCACAGTCTTGGCGTTCAGACGCCAGGAACAGGTGAGGAGTTGGCGTCCAACATCACTCCAGCTTCTAACCCTGGCATTCAAATGCCAGTGAGGGATCAGACATACACAAGTGCTGATAACAACCCCTCTAAAAAGGCTTCTCCAACCACCTCTGTAGGAAATAAACATGCAGCAACTAAGGTTGAAGAATATAAAGCCAAGATACCTTATCCTCAAAAACTCCGCCAAGAGGAGCAGGATAAGCAATTTGCTCGCTTTGCAGATTATCTCGGGACTCTTGAAATAAAGATTCCGTTTGCAGAGGCACTTAAGCAAATACCTTCTTATGCCAAGTTCATGAAAGAGATCTTGAGTCATAAGAAGGATTGGAGAGAAACTGAAAGAGTTCTCCTCACTGAAGAATGCAGTGCAGTCATTCTGAAAAGCTTTCCAGAAAAGCTTAAAGATCTCGGAAGCTTTCTGATACTATGCATATTAGAGGGTAATTGCACCAAGAGAGCCTTATGTGATCTTGGGGCAAGCATCAACCTAATACCTGCATCAACTATCAGAAAGCTTGGTTTAACTGAAGAAGTTAAACCAACCCGGATATGTCTCCAACTTGCTGATGGCTCCATTAAATACCCATCAGGCGTGATTGAGGACATGATTGTCAGGGTTGGGCCATTCGCCTTTCTCACTGATTTTGTAGTGCTGGAAATGGAGGAGCACAATAGTGCTACTCTCATTCTAGGAAGACCTTTCCTAGCAACTGGATGAACTCTCATTGATGTCCAAAAGGGAGAAGTCACCCTGAGAGTCAATGAGGATGAGTTTAAGTTGAATGCTGTCAATGCCATGCAGCATCCAGACACACCAAAAGACTGCATGAAAGTTGATCTTATTGACTCTTTGGTAGAGGAGATCAACATGGCTGAGAGTCTCGAATCAGAGTTGGAAGATATCTTTAAAGATGTTCAGCCTGATCTTGAGGATTCAGAGGAATTGAAAGAGCCTCTGAAATTTCCTCAGGAAGAGGAGAAACCTCCTAAACCCGAGTTCAAACCATTACCACCATCCCTGAAATATACATTTCTGGGAGAAGGTGACACTTTTCCAGTGATCATAAGCTCTACTTTAAATCCGCTGGAAGAGGAAGCACTAATTCAAGTGCTAAGGACACACAAGACAGCTCATGGGTGGTCCATAGGTGACCTTAAGGGCATAAGCCTAGCTAGATGCATGCACAATATCTTATTGGAGGACAATGCTAAGCCAGTGGTTCAACCACAGAGGCGGCTAAATCCAGCCATGAAGAAAGTGATACAGAAAGAGGTCACCAAATTACTGGAGGCTGGGATTATTTATCCTATTTCTGATAGCCCCTGGGTGAGCCCTGTCCAAGTTGTCCCCAAAAAAGGAGGCATGACAGTGGTTCATAATGAAAAAAATGAACTGGTTCCTACAAGAACAGTTACAGGGTGGCGCATGTGTATTGACTACAGAAGGCTCAATACAGCCACCAGAAATGATCATTTTCCTTTACCATTCATAGACCAGATGCTAGAAAGACTAGCAGGTCATGATTATTACTATTTTTTGGATGGTTATTCAGGCTACAACCAAATTGCAGTAGATCCCCAGGATCAAGAGAAAACAGCATTCACATGTCCATCTGGAGTGATTGCTTACAGAAGGATGCCATTTGGGTTGTGTAATGCGCCTGCAACCTTTCAGAGATGCATGCTCTCTATTTTCTCTGATATGGTGGAAAAA
This sequence comes from Arachis ipaensis, assembly GCF_000816755.2. Taxonomy (NCBI): domain Eukaryota; kingdom Viridiplantae; phylum Streptophyta; class Magnoliopsida; order Fabales; family Fabaceae; genus Arachis; species Arachis ipaensis. Next base: position 75,700,742 of record NC_029792.2, read on the forward strand.
TTTCTGGAAGTCTTCATGGATGGCTTCTCAGTATATGGAGACTCATTCAGCTCCTGCCTTGACCATTTAGCACTTGTTCTGAAAAGATGCCAAGAGACCAACCTGGTTTTAAACTGGGAAAAATGTCATTTTATGCTGACTAAAGGGATTGTCCTTGGGCATAAGATTTCGAACAAAGGAATAGAGGTGGATCAAGCTAAAATAGAGGTAATTAAAAAATTACCACCACCTGCCAATGTTAAGGCAATCAGAAGCTTTCTAGGGCATGCAGGATTCTATAGGAGGTTTATAAAGGATTTTTCAAAAATTGCAAAACCTCTAAGCAACCTGCTAGCTGCTGACATGCCATTTGTGTTTGACACAAAGTGCCTACAGGCGTTTGAAACTCTGAAAGCTAAGCTGGTCACAGCACCAGTTATCTCTGCACCAGACTGGACATTACCATTCGAATTAATGTGTGATGCCAGTAATCACGCCATTGGTGCAGTACTAGGGTAGAGGCATGACAAGCTTCTGCATGTCATTTATTATGCTAGCCGTGTTTTAAATGATGCCCAGAAAAATTACACAACCACAGAAAAAGAATTACTTGCAGTGGTCTATGCCATTGACAAGTTTAGATCATACTTAGTAGGATCAAAAGTGATTGTGTACACTGACCATGCTGCTCTTAAATATCTAATCACAAAGCAGGATTCAAAACCCAGGCTCATAAGATGGGTGTTGCTTTTGCAAGAGTTTGATATAGAAATAAGAGACAGAAAAGGAACAGAGAACCAAGTGGCTGATCATCTGTCTCGGATAGAGCCAGTAGAAGGGACGTCCTTTTCCTCTCTTGAAATCTCTGAGACCTTTCCAGATGAGCATTTGTTTGCCATTCAGGAAACACCATGGTTTGCAGACATTGCAAACTATAAAGCTGCAAGGTTCATACCCAAGGAGTACAGCAGGCAACAAAAGAAAAAATTAATTACCGATGCAAAGTACTACTTGTGGGATGAACCCTATCTCTTTAAGAGATGTGCAGACGGCATAATCCGTAGGTGTGTGCCTAAAGAAGAAGCACAAAGGATCTTATGGCATTGCCATGGGTCACAATATGGAGGTCATTTCGGAGGTGAGCGAATAGCCACCAAGGTCCTCCAATGTGGTTTCTACTGGCCTACACTTGACAGTTGCCAGAAAGCTGGTAATTTGCCTCATGGTTACGCCATGCCTCAACAAGGAATCTTGGAGATTGAGCTGTTTGATGTATGGGGTATTGATTTCATGGGGCCTTTCCCACCATCATACTCAAACACTTATATTCTGGTGGCAGTTGACTACGTATCAAAATGGGTAGAGGCCATTACCACACCCACCAATTATACTAAAACAGTGCTGAAGTTCCTCCAGAAATATATCTTCAACAGGTTTGGTGTCCCTAGGGTACTAATCAATGATGGGGGCACTCACTTCTACAACAAACAGCTTTACTCTGCCATGGTTCGGTATGGGATTCACCACAAGGTGGCGACTCCATATCATCCACAGACAAATGGGCAAGTTGAAGTTTCTAACAGAGAACTAAAAAGAATCCTGGAATGGAATGTAAGTACCCGTAGAAAGGATTGGGCACGAAGCTTGGATGATGCTCTGTGGGCTTACAGAACAGCATCCAAGACTCCTATAGGGACCTCTCCATACCAACTTGTGTATAGTAAGGCTTGTCACCTGCCCGTGGAACTGGAACATAAGGCCTACTGGGCAACCAGATTCCTAAACTTTGATGCCAAATTAGTTGGAGGAAAAAGATTGCTCCAGCTGAATGAGCTAGAGGAATTCAGATTCACTGCTTTCGAAAATGCCAAGCTTTATAAAGAGAAATCAAAAAGGTGGCATGATAGAAAGCTGTCATCTAGAATCTTTGAACCAGGACAAAAGGTTTTGTTGTTTAACTCTAGGCTCAGGCTATTCCCCGGGAAACTGAAATCCCGGTGGAGGGGACCATATGTGATTACAAGTGTATCACCATACGGTTATGTGGAGCTTCAAGATATTGATTATGATAAGAAGTTCATTATTAATGGACAGAGAATCAAGCACTATCTTGAAGGCAATGTTGAGCAAGAGTGCTCAAGGCTGAGGCTAGATTAAAAGCTCAGCAAGGTCCAGCTAAAGACAATAAAGAAGCGCTTGCTGGGAGGCAACCCAGCCATTAGCTAACTTTTTCTGTTATTTGATTCTATTTTTTATTTTAATTGCATGAGCTTAATATTAACAAGGTAAAGAATCAATTGCATAAGTTCACAGGGCTACAGAAGGATTCAGAGTACAAAACAGGAAAAAGGAGCTCACTGGCAAGAAAACGCCAGTAAAAGGCTGTTTTAGGCGTTCAACGCCCAAAAGAAGCATCCACTGGGCGTTGAATGCCAGTAAGGATAGCCATCTGGGCGGTAAACGCCAGAAAGAAGCATCTTCTGAGCGTTGAACGCCAGAAAGAAGCACCTTCTGGGCGTTTAACGCCAGATTGACAGCATCCTGGGCGTTTAGAAAAACGCCCAGTGACAAAGGAGTTCCTGGCATTCAACGCCAGAAAGAAGCAACAGCTGGGCGTTGAACGCCCAGGAGAAGTAGCATTTGGGCGTTAAACGCCCAAAACATGCAGCATTTGGGCGTTTAACGCCTGGATGGTGGGGAGGAGGTAAATTCGTTTTTATTTCACATTTTTTATTTTAATTTTAATTTTCATATTTCAATTCATGATTTCTTGCATAAACATGTTACAAACCCTAATTTCTAAAATCCCTAATTTCTAAAAACCCTAATTTAAAAATATCAAATGTATGTTAATCCATAAACACAAATTCTTTTTCAATCCTATCCAACTCTTTTTCAAATTTTCCAAAACAAATCTATCTCTTTTCCTTCTAAAATCTTTTCAACTCATCAATATCTTTTTCAAATCTCCACATTATCTTTTTCAAAATCCAATGAATATCTGGAGATCCAAGAGCAGATTCGAAACAGGAACTGGGAAGTCCTAGCTAATCCTGAAACAAAAGTGGGAAGGAATATGGTTCAGGAGTTCTACGCTAATCTGTGGCAAACAGACAGGCAGAGAATATCTGGAACCGCCCTCTATGACTATCGGACTATGGTCAAAGAAAAGATTGTTCACAACCATCCTGACAAAATCAGGGAGATCTTTAAGCTACCTCAGCTGAAAGATGACCCAGACTCCTTCAATAGGAGAATGATAAGAACAAACAAGGGCCTGGATAAGATTCTAGAGGATATATGCATCCTTGGAGCCAGGTGGACCACCAGCAGCAAGGGTGTCCCAAATCAACTCAAGAGAGAAGATCTCAAATCAGTCGCCAGAGGATGGCTGGACTTCATTGGGCGTTCTATATTGCCCACTAGCAACCGTTCTGAAGTCACCGTTAAAAGAGCAGTGATGATCCATTGCATTATGTTGGAAAAAGAAGTGGAAGTTCATCAACTGATCCCATCCGAATTTTATATACTTGCAAACAAGAACTCCAAAGATGCCAGGTTGGCTTATCCAAGCTTAATCTCTATGCTCTGCAAAGATGTTGGCGTAAGGATGGGAATAATGGAGTACATCTCAGTAGAGCAACCAATCACTAAAACTACAATGGAAAAACAACAAGTGCAGGATGACCCATCAAGAGGAGAGCACAGGAATTTCTCCCAGAAATCCCTCAATTTGAATATTGGGAACATCTTGAAGCATCTGTTACTAAATTGCAAGAAGCTATGGACCAAATAAAAGAAGAATAGCAAAACCAAAACAGCATGCTCTGCAAACTGCTCAGGGAACAAGAAGAGCAAAGGCGTGACTTAAAAGAACTGAAGCGTCAGAAGTTATCTCTTGAAGGACCAAGCACCCCACAGACTAGAAGAACATCCACATCCCAAATTCAAGGTTGTTGAGTTCTAATCTTAGCCTTAACTCTGTGATAATTGTTCTTATTTGAGTTTTACCTTAGAAGTTATAGTAGTAGTTAGTAGTTATTTTATCTCCAATTAAGCTATAATTTATTTTTCTCATCATCATTAAACATGAATAAAATAGAAGATTTTCTTTAGAATAAGGAGGCAATATTTTTCGAGTTTTAATAAAAGAAATTCTAATTATTTACATGTGGTGGCAATGCTTTCTGCCTTCTGAATGAATGCCTGAACAGAGCATATGTCTTTGGAATTTGATGTTCTTGAATGTTAAATATGTTGGCTCTTGAAAGAATGATGAACATGAGACATGTTATTGATAATCTGAAAAATCATAAAAATGATTCTTGAAGCAAGAAAAAGCAGTGAATACAAAGCTTGCAGAAAAAAAGTATATGCGGAAAAAAAAAGAGAGAGAGAAAAAGCAAGCAGAAAAAGCCAATAGCCCTTAAAACCAAAAGGCAAGGGTAATAAAAAGGATCCAAGGCTTTGAGAATCAGTGGATAGGAGGGCCTAAGGGAATCAAATCCTGGTTTAAGCAGCTAAACCAAGCTGTCCCTAACCATGTGCTTGTGGCGTGAAGGTGTCAAGTGAAAACTTGAGACTGAGCGGTTAAAGTCAAGGTCCAAAGCAAAAAGAAGAGTGTGCTTAAGAACCCTGGACACCTCTAATTGGGGACTTTAGCAAAGCTGAGTCACAATCTGAAAAGGTTCACCCAATTATGTGTCTGTGGCATTTATGTATCCGGTGGTAATACTGGAAAATAAAGTGCTTAGGGCCACAGCCAAGACTCATAAAAGTAGCTGTGTTCAAGAATCAACATACTGAACTAGGAGAATCAATAACACTATCTGAATTCTAAGTTCCTATAGATGCCAATCATTCTGAGCTTCAATGGATAAAGTGAGATGCCAAAACTGTTCGGAAGCAAAAAGCTACTAGTCCCGCTCATTTAATTAGAATCTGAGCTTCACTCAAAAACTCTGAGATATTATTGTTTCGTGACTTATTTGTATTCTATTTTATTTATCTAGTTGCTTGGGGACAAGCAACAGTGTAAGTTTGGTGTTGTGATGAGCGGATATTTTATACGCTTTTTGGGGTTAAATTCATGTAGTTTTTATGATGTTTTAGTTAAGTTTTTAGTTTATTTTCATTAGTTTCTAGGAAAAATTCATATTTCTAGACTTTATTATGAGTTTGTGTATTTTTCTGTAATTTCAGGTATTTTCTGGCTGAAATTGAGGGAGCTGAGCAAAAATCTGAGAGAAGCTTAAGTCTCAGCCCCAGCACACACCAAGTGGGCCCCAGAAGTGGATTTCTGCACTATCTATCATAGTTTACTCATTTTCTGTAAACCTAGGTTACTAGTTTAGTATTTAAACAACTTTTAGAGATTTATTTTGGATCTCATGACAATTTTAGATCTGAACTTTGTACTCTTTGACGGCATGAGTCTCTAAAATCCATTGTTGGGGGTGAGGAACTCTGCTGTGTCTCGATGAATTAATGCAAGTATTTCTGTTTTCTATTCAAATACGCTTGTTCCAATCTAAGATGTTCATTTGCGCTTCATTATGATGAAGGTGATGATCCGTGACACTCATCACCATTCTCAATCCATGAACGTGTGCTTGACAACCACCTCCGTTCTACATTAGATTGAATGAGTATCTCTTAGATTCCTTAATCAGAATCTTTGTGGTATAAGCTAGAATCCATTGGCAGCATTCATGAGAATCCGGAAAGTCTAAACCTTGTCTGTGGTATTCCGAGTAGGATTCAGGGATTGGATGGCTGTGACGAGCTTCAAACTCGCGAGTTATGGGCATAGTGACAGACGCAAAAGGATAGTAAATCTTATTCCGGTATGATCGAGAACCTACAGATGATTAGCCGTGCGGTGACAGCGCACCTGGACCATTTTCACTGAGAGGACGGATGGTAGCCATTGACAACGGTGATCTACCAACACACAGCTTGCCATAGGAGGAACGTGCGTGTGTGAACAAGAAGACAGAGGAAAGCAGAGATTCAGAAGATAAAGCATCTCCAAAACTCCAACATATTCTCCATTACTGCATAACAAGTAACCTTTAATTCATGCTCTCTTGTTCATTTGCAAGTCAACTGATAACCACAAATTAATATCCTGACTAAGAGTTGCAAGATAACCATAGCTTGCTTCAAACCAACAATCTCCGTGGGATCGACCCTTACTCACGTAAGGTATTACTTGGACGATCCAGTGCACTTGCTGGTTAGTGGTACGAGTTGTGAAGAATTGTGATTCACAATTCGTACACCAGGTGTCCTCTAATTTGTCAATTATTTTGATTAATGTAGAAGTTTGTTCTCTAGTTAAAACATTTACAATTTTTTCACAATATCTGCAGTTACATAATCCTATCCCTAAACAATTATTCTGTTAATTTTTTTCACTATTTTCTTCTAAGCTTTCTTCTTCTGAGTATGGTCTAATTGTTGTATAAAATAATCTTCAGTTTCAGAAGAGTCCTCATAAATTGATTCTTCTTCTGATTCTGAGTTGATTAATATAGCTGTTAAAGCATGTTTAATTTCTTTATTTTCTATTTTATTTTTTTCTGTTGTACACTTATTAGCGTAATATCCTTTTTTTTACATTTCCAACATGTTACTTGTTTTTTCTTACTAGAAGATTTAGGTTTTCCTTCAGGGGTTTTATAGACTTTTTTATAATGTTTCAGTTCATAATAAAGGGGTTTATCTATACAATATCTAGGTTTTTTATAGAATTTTTTCTTTTTAATTTTATGTTGACCACTGGGTACCTTTTCTGGAGTTATTCCGTATTGATAACAAAACGTTCCAAGTTCTCTTCTCCCCGTGATAGTTTCTTGTTTTATTTTTTGTTGTATCTTGGTATCTGTGCATACTTCTATACCTGTTTGTACTATTATGTTATGCTATTGTCCAAAAGTTAATGAGTTATAGGGAATCTGAATCCCAAACTGTGTTTGTAGTTTTTGTAATACTTTTTTAGAGAATAGTTTTGGTAAAGCTGCTACGAATCTTTCTTTCCAGAAAGGTGCATGTGCATCATCTCTTATCATAACTTTTGACATGAAGACATCTTTATACCATCTATAATCAGACATGGTTGGACATCGTAAATTCGTTAATTGGGTTCCTATCCTATCTTTAAAAGTACTTGAATCTCCTACAAAATTTTTAATAATGGTATATATCAATGTGGATGTAGCATGTGGTGACTGATCTTCTTGTTTAATGCTATTAATAATTAATTCTTTTTCTTGGATGTTGAGAAAATTATCCTACCAACCTTTTAATTGTCCTGTGAATCCTTGGGTTAACATAGTTGCTGCTTCTTTATCGGAAGCTTTTCTCATCTTATAAGCAGTTGCAGCCATAGTTATATTACACATTTGATCTAAAATGGATTGTTCACTTAATCCATCTATATTCCATTCTACTAAGTGTAAGACCCAGAACTTTTAAAAAAGTCTTATCATGATCAAGTCTCAAATCATATAGTTATTTATAGCCTTAATTTCAAAAATCAGTTTATTAAAGATGATTAAGGCAAGTTTTGATTTATTGGATTTGAGATAAGTTATGATTATCATCCAATTTTACAATTATTGGATTATTTTCTATATTTGAATTATAAAGTTGATAGTTATGAAATAATAAGGATTTTATATGATTTGGATTAGATAAGTAATATTTTAAATATTAATATTACTATTTTAGAAAAATGAAGAAATTAAGTATATTATTTCTAATTTTTAGATTTGGGCATTTTATTAAAAATAATTTGTGAAATTGATGAACAAGTAGTATTTTCTATATACCTCTAGTGTTGGATTTAATTTGGGTTTCAATTACCATATTATTCTCAACTTTATTTGAAATTACCAAAATGCCCCTAACCCTAGCTTTTGAAAATAAAACCCTAATTCCTAAGCATAGCAGCCGCCACCCCTTTTCTTCTTCCCTTCAGCAAACCTGCAACCCAACAATTTCCTAAGAGAAAAGGAAACAGAAGCAGAAAACGGACCAGAGAGAGAGGATGAGATGCGGATGAAGAGAGGAGGAGAGGAAGGAGATTCGCACCGGCGTGCTGGGCTCCACCGCCGCCGTCGCGTTGTCGCCGTCAGCACTGCGGGATGCCATCCGCGTCGCTGTCACTGAAGCTTCGCACCGCTGTCCAACCGCCGTGCCTCGCCGTCAGTTGCTGCTCATCCTCATCGCGACCAAAGGGGAGCGCGAGACCAAGGGAGAGAGAGAAAGCGTGGAGTTGGCATCGCGCGGAGAGGGATTCGCCGCTCCTTCCCACCGCCGCCGAGCTGCCATTGTCGACGCGTGTCACCGCGGCTGAGGGTGTCGCCACCACCAAACCCTGGCCGAAGATTCTTCCGCTGCACGCGAGAGGAAGAGGAGCGATGAGGCAGAACGCGTCCTGGCCGGAGTTCTTGAGCGCCGCCGTCGCTCGTGCCTCCTCCCGCCGCCAAATCTGCTCCCACTTCTGGGTTCTGGAATCTGACCCGGATGCCGCTGCCACCATCCGAGCTCGCTGCTGCTGATGATGGTAAGCCCAAACTGCCGCCGGCAAAAGGGATTCAGGCCGCTGCAGGTGTCGCTGCCGGAGAATAGAGTTGCATCTCTGTGATTCTGACCGCCAGGAGTGGTTCTGTGACGTTAGGGACCACTGCCGGAGCTGCTGGCTACTCCTGCAATCGCCGGAAAAGTATGCGGGTAAGGGTTTTAATTTGCGGTTTCTGTCCTTTTTGGATTTCGAAAAGAGTATTGACACTGCGTGGTTGTACAGCTGCTATTATCAGAAATTCGGGCCGCCGCCGTTATTCAGAATTTATTAATGGAGCCGCTGCCGAGTCGATTTGGAGTTGCGGCTGTTTCGTTTCGCTAATCTAATGAGTATCTCTATTTCGAAAGCCTTGCGTTAGTACCTTGTTGTGCTTGGTTAATGAATATGAGTTTTGATAACGTGGGGTCGAGTCCTGATTATTGTATGTTGCGATTAGTGTTGCTATGGTTGCTATGAAAGTGGCTGGGAGCTGAGGTCTTGGTTTGAATGTGGAAGTGTTGTTTTATTATGAGCCGGAATGGCTATGTATGATTATGAATATTGACTGGTTCTGGATTGAACCGTGAGCCGGAATGGCTGTGTGTGATTATCAATATTGGCTGGTTCTGGACTAAACCGTAAGCCGGATGGCTGAGATGGATGTTGATCCATGGATGAGAATGAATGCATGTATATGCTGAATTATTGATAATTGTGATTTTTGCACTTCCACTATTGGAGATGAGGGTTTCCCTGGGTAGTAGCAATGGCTAGCCACCATGTGCTCCAGGTTGAGACTCGAAGCTTTGTTAACCCAATGTCGTAAGTGTGGCCGGGCACTGTGAAAGGCCCGGATGAGCTCGCCCCCATAAATATTCACCAGTGATGGGGATGGATAAATATTCACCAGTGAGGGGGATGGATATGGATCATGATTATGATCAAGTTTATGATGAGTATAACTCGAGTTGGGGATGCACGACAGAGGGACAGTCCAATGGTTAGCTACCAGGACTTGTCGGGTTGGCTCTATAACCGACAGATGATATCATCAGCCACTAGGGACAGGCATGCATCATATGCATTTGTGTGACATTGGTTGGGTGTGCATATTATACTTGGTTTGCCTATGTGATTAATTGCTAACTGTTCTACTTGTAATAACTGTTTGTTTGTGCTTGAACTTCCTATCTGTGTTTGCATCTGGGACTCTGTTGGATTGTGGTGATTGGTTGTTGGTTGGATTGTTTGGGCCTAGGGCCGTGGTTGGAAAGAGATGAACTAACGGTTGATTTCGGTTTTGTGTTTCTGGTTTAGAATAAAATTATGAAAGGCTATTTTGGTTCCGCATAGATAAACCATTTTGAAAGGCTTTTGAGTTTTGAGAATTGAACGGTTCTTCTTTCCGAAAAGATTTCTGACTTTACTTTCATTGTAAACCGTTGTTTTTGAAAAGAGGCATAAGACGGTTATGAATCACTGGTGCGGTTATCTTCATGTATCCTATTACAGTAATTCCCAAAAACCCTCTACTGAGAACCCTTTCGAGGATGATGTTCTCACCCCCCTACATTTTTCCCCTTTCAGGATATGGGCGCAGAAGTTACGAAGAGTTTATTTAATTGTTGTTGTGATGCCCTGTATCGTTTTAGTTATGGTTTATTGTACCCTCGCCTTTATCTTGATATATTCTGTAAGAGGGATAGGAAATTGTATTGGATTATGCTTGTAATAATACTTATATATATGTATGTATATATATATATATATATATATATATGTACTCTTTATGAGTTGCTGTAAGTTGTATGGATGTATGTTGTATATCAAAAGTATTTTTGGGAGCGATTTTGCGGTTTAAAGTTTTAAAAAGGCTCATATTTTAGTATTAAATAGTATAAGTGTCATCGTAATGTCCGAGCTATCAGAGTCGTGCAGCCGGAAGTGTGAGCTTTGGTAGTTAGGGTGTTACACTAAGTTTGACCCTGTGAAACTATTTTATACTAATTGTGTTCTTTCTTCTAAGCCTACATCTACTGGTGATGGTCTAGAATAATAATTTCTTGTTTTAGGATAATCTCTTTTATGAGATATTTTGTTTATTTCTAATTCTTTTTCCTTTTTTAATGTATTAATCATCATTTTTCCCAGACTAATACTTCTAAGTTTTTCTTTTAATTCTTCAACTTCTGCTTCTACTTTAGATTTTAAACTAATATTATCTAAGCTCTGTAATTTATATATAGGTTTTTCTATAAGTTTTTCTACTGTAATAGTTTTTTCATATTTTTCATTCTTCCTAATTGATTTTTCATTATATCTAACATGGTATTAGTAAAGTTTAATTGTTGATGTAATTTCTTAATATCTCTTTCTTCTATGTTTCCTTCTGCATTGCTATCTTTATAGGGTGTTGCTTCAACTTCTAAATCTTTTCCAACTAGTATTTTAATAGTTTCTTTAGGAGGATATTCAGATTCTATTATTGATCCTGAACTAGTTTTCCATACAACAGTTGGTTTTGTTAACGAACATAATTTCTTGTTGCTTTCAGAGTAATAATTAACGTACCAGTCAAAGAAATATAAATTAATCTTATTTTCTTTCATAAAATCATAGAATAGTTCTCTTAGTCTAATAACTTCATTTTCAGAATAATTAGTAAAACACCAATCTCTTAACGGTTTATTATAATCAGCATTAAAATCTTGTCTTATCCATTCTTTATCAATCTCAAATGGTTCTTCCTTAATAATTACTGATAAAACTTGTGATTCCATTGGATCATATTCTGAAGGTGCTTTATATACAGGAGTAGCTATATGAGGCCTTATATTATTAATTCCTATAATATTATCCATATTTCCTATTGATGAATTATCTATAGAATTTCTATGACTAATGGTTTCAACACTATCAGGAATTCTTAATGATTGGGATCTATTCATCCTTATTCTAATATCCAGTCCTTCTCTTATTATTTCTCTTAATCTAGTGTTTTCTATTTGTGGCTCTTCAATAATATCAGGTATTACCCATTCTTCAGGCATTTTGTTTATTAATTGTTCATGTCTTAGCTTTCTAGGTGTTTGTATATTAGATCTTTTTAGATTTGCATGCATAATTATCATTTCTTCTTTTGAGGATTGTCTTAATGCTTTAAAGTTATAATTAACCTTAGTAATTTTATAATATATTCTATAGATTATTTCAAATGGATCATATTTTTCATTTATGATTTTTTCATCATATTGGACATGAAATTTTAAAGCTTGCCAAGTGTATTCATCTTTTAGATTCATAGCATAATTCAGATAACAATTGAAGAAAACTGGTCCATCATGACAGTTACTTTCTAATATTCCTATTAACAAGTCACTAAAATTTGGAAATCTTGTATCTCTTAATGTCAATAATATGGGAACATTTATTCTTATTCTAAAATTAGGTTTTACTACTACTTGTATTAATCCTATATGGATGAAGTTATACCCTTTGTTACTATGTTCTTTTAGCTTATCTTCTTCTAAGATGGTAATAGTCCTATTATTTCTTGTTCCTGGTTTACAGTATTCTAACAGATGAATTTCATAATCTCTTCCTTCCCAGAAATTTCTTTTTTTATATACTTCATTTTTATCTATTATAGGTATGCTACAATTATGAAAACTTTCTTCTAACTTGGCTATTTCTACTTCATTTTTAGTTCTAGAGGTGGATGCTTCACCTATCTATTTTTACTACTAAAAAATTATTTTTTCCGAGATTTAAACTACTCATCATTCTCAATAAACTAGCCATTTTATGGTTAGAACTTTGTGAGTTACGGGACCACCCTCGTTAACCAACGGATCCACTGCCTCACTAGGACTTACAACCGGGACCACAATCTAGGATGACCAACGTATTAACAGTTCTCACTGCTACTTCAAAGTTTTAACTATAAAATTTTTAGTTTATGAAAAAGATGTGTAATAAAAATCCGGTTAAAAATATTCTTTATAAATGATACCACTCGTACAGAATCTTGTAAATGCTCAGGTAAAGGTTCAGGTGGCACTACTTGTAAAGGTTGCATCATTTGGACGTTTACTACTTGTATTCGTGATTGTATCTCTTGCAAAGCGATCATACTTTGTCTGTGAAGATAATGCATTCTTCTAACATGATAAATACGTTTATTCTTAATACTTTCCTTAACATTTTTTATTGATTTCATGGGTTCAATATGTTATAGCAACATTTTGGTTCTGATTATTTTCTTATTTATCTTCTTTATTTCTACTATTAATTCTGAATATTCAGTTGTTAATCTTCTTATTTTCATTACTATTAACATCATTCTTATTTTAATTTTTCTTCTAACAAGCTTCAAAGAAGTAAGCCTTTTTTGAAACTTTTTCATGTTATAAGAATAGAAATAATAACTAGGAGAATAAAGAAATTATAAAAAAAGAAAGACTAAGATAGTAAGCTTATAGAGATAAACTTGTACTCTTATTGCTTGTAAAGTTGATACAATCTTGGAGATGATTACAAATATTTAGAGAATTTAAGAAGTAAGAAGATATAGAAGTAGAGAGAGCTTTGGAGCTTTCGAGTTTTTTACATCTTGGAATGAATGAGGCATTTGGTATTTATAGACCTCAAATGATTACTATTTGGTTACTATTTGCCGACAGTAATATTTACTTTTACTGTTTGCCGACATTTACTATTTTGCCGACATGTACTATTTGCTTTTACTGTTTGCCGACATTTACTGTTTGCTTTTTCTTTACAGATATCATTTTCTTTTTTTTTAACTGAGCTTTTTATCTTGAGCTCATCTACTTGTTCTTATTGTTATTACATTTCAAAAGGGTCTTGTGAATCTTGAAAATAATGAGCCGGACTGGATTGGACATTGTCGTCTTTTTCGAGAGGTACGGCCTGGATTGCTTGTAGTGAGTTCTGGATATGTAAAACTCAGTTAATTAATTGCTAATTAATCCATAAATTAAAATATATTCTCGAAACTGAGAAATGAGATTTTTATGGTTTAATGTGATAGAGAAAATTAAAACGAGAATTTTGACACTAATTTTAAAGAAATCGGCCCAAAATTGGGCCCAAGGAACCAGCCAAGCCCTCATTCATTAAAGAGTTCAGCACACTCTCTTCCCTCTCAACAAACACACACGCTGAATAGAAAGAGAGAAGGGGGGAAACATGAAACCCTTGCTTCAAATCACTCCAATCTTCCATTGATAATAACTTGTGATCCGGGGCTCCGATTGACGCACCATTTACGGCCACGCGACCGCGGCGTCGAGCTCTACAAAACCCATACCATTATTCTTGAGGTAAGCCACGTTTTCTTCTTCAAATTCCCATCCCATAGTTTTGAAAATTTTGGGTGAAAAGTGTTGGAGATTTTTGAGTTTGGATGTTATAAGCTCAATTTAACTTGAAGGAAAAGCTTCTTCTTGCCTCTTTTGATCCTTGGGCTTGGTAAGTACCTCAAACCCTAGTGAAGTCTCTGAATTTGAGGTATTGGGTATTGAGTTATTGTGTTTGGGTATGATAATTGTGGCTTAGGAAGTGTGTATGTGCATATTGAAGCTTGATTGATACCTTGGAAAGCTTAGAAAGGAGCTTTGTGCTTGGAAATATGATTTTTGGAAGCCTTGATAGCTTGAAAGTTGAATTTGAGGGTGTTCCGGGCGAACGGGAATCGGCCAAGGTATGATTTTGATTTCCTGTATCTAAAATGTAATGTGGTGTGAAAACTTAGGCTAGAGACCCTAAGATAGGATTTGAACTATTGATGTTGTTGTTTGATTGTGATAAATTGTGTTGTTATGCATGTGTTTAGTGGATTGTGGAATGTGATGAGGATTAAGTTGAAAATGTATAGATAATGATAGAATGATTGTGAATGGTGATAATTATTGGTAAGGCATGTGAAGTTGTATGTGATATGGATTGGTATGCTTAAATATTGGTAAGATTGGTGCCTTGTTGGTAAGTATGATTGGGAGTGGGATATTGATATGTGCATATGTAAGATGATTGATGAAATTGAATGTTTGTTTGGAAATTGAGATAGAGAAGGATGATTATGAAATAAATTATTGAATTGAGATTGGTTAAATATGGAAGAATTGGTGGGTTGAGGGTTGAATGAGGTTTGGAAATGATTGATGTTGGAATGGTTGAGTTTTGGTTGATTTTGAATGAATTTGGGAAGTGTATGCTTTGGAAAATTTGAGGTTAATGAAATTGGTAAAAATGAAATTTTGATGAACTTCAACGGATCATATCTCAAGCTATTATTTTTGGAATTTGATGATTTTTATATCAAATGAAAGATAATTTCATAAGCTTTAAAATGGTTTAAATTTGATAGAAATTCGAATTTTATGAAAGGAGATATGATCGTTGAAAGTTTGGGCCTGAAATCTAAATTCTGTAAATTCTGCAGAATTTGTGATTTCTGGTTTGTGTGCGCACGCACAGGCCTGTGTGCACGCACACCCCGTAGGTTTTTTGACCTGTGCGCATGCACAGCCTTGTGCGTATGCACACACGGGGAAAGGGCTACTAATGGGAGCACTAGCATGCCCTGTGCGCGCACACAATCAATAAGGATTTGCAAGCTGTGCGTACGCACAGCCCTATACGTACGTACATGTTGGAAATGTCATTCTGTTGGTGGCGCTAGCACACCTTGTGCGCGCACTCAATAATGGATATTTTACTTTCTGTGCATATGCACAAGCCTGTGCGCACGCACACTTTTAAAAATACTTCTGGGCGTGCGCACGCACACCCCTGTGCGTACGCACATGACCTTGTTCTTTTCTAAAGCTTTTGTTTTCAAGTCTTTTACATTCCCAACAAGCTTGCGACCTTCCAAGACACTGTTTCAGGCTTATAAACCCCCATTTTCATCTTTTAAATCTTAAATTAATGTAAAATGCCTAGTGATTAAGAGGAAGCTAGGGAAGGGGGTAACTTGTGGATGAAGAAAGGGGATATTATGATGAGTTATGATTAAAAATGAGGATATGAGTTATTGAGGAGGATGGTGGAGTGCTGTATATGATATGAGCCGAAGGGTTGAGTATGATATGAGCCGAATGGCTGTGTGTAATGATGGTTATGGCTGGTTATCAATTATGATTTATAAGCCAGATGGTTGAGATGAATGTTAATGTATGGCTGTGATTGAATGCATATATGCTGAATTGTTGATTATTTTGACTATTGCACTCAACCTATCTGAGATACGAGTTTCCCTGGGTGAAAGCAGTGGCTAGCCACCACGTGCTCCAAGTGGAGACTCGATACTCTGCTGATCCTATGTCGTAACTGTGGCCAGATACTGTGAAAGTTCCGAATGAGCTCGGCCTCGTGAATATACACCAGTGAGAGTGTTAGATGTGAATTTATATTGTGAATAGCTCGAGTTGGGGAAGCACGACAGAGGGACAGTCCAATGGTTAGCTACCAGGACTTATCGGGTTGGCTTTATAACCGACAGATGAGACTCGTCAGCCACTAGGACAGGCATGCATCATATGCATTATATGTGATTTGTTTGGAATGCCTATTTGTCTGCATATTTACTTGCTAATTGTCTAACTGCCATGTCTGCTTCCTACTTGTGCATTTCATGTGTGTTATACTTGTGTTTACATATCATTACTGTTGGCGGTTGGGAGGTTCGAAGGACTTGGAAAGGGGATATTTACTTAGATTGAAGATCCTTAAGTTAGTTGTGTACTTTCACTTTCTTATCGTTTAGTTACATTTTTACGCTTTGATTATAATTGAAAGTACTAGGATTGCCTTCGGCTTTCCCAGGACATTACATGTTAGATATTTGGGCACTGTTACCATGCTGAGAACCTCCAGTTCTCACCCATGCGGATTTTGTGATTTTTAGATGTAAGACATGACACTCCTCGCTGAGGCATGTTGGAGAGTTCTATTTTGGCAAAGATCATTAGCTCTTGGGAATTTATTTTGTTCTTATATACTTGTTCAGATACCTTTTATTCTCCATTGTATATATATTTTATATTAAATACTCTTAGAGGTTATTTTGGAGAAACAGGTTTTGTATTTTTTCTTTTGGGTTCTTTTGGGATTTCCTACTATATATGTATGTATACCGTTATGCTCGGACCGGTTACCTTCGCAAACTGAGTCTCGAGCCTTGATATTTGTATTGTTGGCACTCTTTTGTATATCTTCTCATGTTAGCTTATCCTGTATCTGTTTCGTTTACGTTACCGATCGGAGTGTTACGCTTTTCGATTTACCAGTTTTGATTTACCCCTTTTTTCTTCAAAGGCTCCTAGTTATAAATCTTTTTACACTACTATATGTACTAAATTTTATTTTTAGAGGTCGTAATACCTCGCCACCTCTGTTTTATGACTTAAGCATAAGACTTTGTGTGGTAGGGTGTTACATTATAGTATCAGAGCATTCTCTGTGTCTGTTTTATGTGCTATTAGGATATCTGACTGATATAATTGGCATAAACGTTCTTGAGCATGCATTTGGGACTTTGAAGCACTAGACTTTCGATATTGACACTGATCAACTTGAAATCAATTGTTTGGTGTGTATGGGAACCAGATGGCGCCTCGTGGATGCGGTCGAGTCCATGAGAGAGGACGTGCCGGTACTCAAGGGCCGGAAACCAATCTGAATGACCCGGCTTATTTAATGGCTGTATTGCAAAACATGACTGCTGCTATGTAGGCCACTGCTGAGGCACTCGGGCAGCAGATGAACAATAATCATAATGGGGAAAATCGCAGAAATGGGACTCAAGGTCCGACGACATTGGCGACCTTCCTAAAGGTTAATCCGACAAAGTTCAAGGAAACCACCAATCCGACTGAAGCCGATACTTGGTTTCAAGCTATGGAGTGAGCACTGCAAGCGTAGTTGGTGCCGGAAGAGTAGTGTGTCGAGTTTGCTACCTATCTGCTCACGAGGAAAGCATCGCATTGGTGGCAGGGAACCCGACGACTCCTGCAGCAGGGTGATGACCCGATAACCTAGGATGCCTTCTAAGTGGAATTCTACAAGAAGTACTTCCCAAATTCTGCCAGGACGGCCAAGGAATTGGAGTTATTGCAGCTGAAGTAGGGTGCTATGTCTGTATCTGAGTATACAGACAAGTTTGGGGAGCTGTTCAGGTTTTCCCGCATGTGTCAAGGAGCTCCAGGAGACTTCGAGGAGTGGAAATGCATTAAGTATGAAGGAGGGCTCCGAAGCGACATTTTCAGTTCAGTAGTGCCTATGGAGATCAGGACATTCTCCGAGTTGGTAAACAAGAGCAGAGTGGCTGAAGAGTATGTGAAGAAGGCAGCTGGAGATAGAGGAAGCCGTTGGGGACCATTCCCACAGAACCGAGGGAAGAGCTTTGCTCCTAGAGGTTCGCCTTTCAAGCTGGGAGGCTTCGTACCACAGAGGACTCAGGGTCAAAATAACTTCAGAAGGCCTAACAACAACAATGTCCCATGGAGGAGATTTGGAAAGCAGCATCTGAATGAGCAGGCTTGTGCGAGATGTGGGAGTTACCATCCTAGTGTTTTGTGTAAAGCTGGATGGGGTTTGTGTTACTCATGTGGTAAGTCGGGGCATAAAGCCTCCAACTATCTGGAAAAGAGATAGGTTGCTGGGAGAGCACAGCAGCCTGGTCGAGTGTTTACTACCTCAGCTGTGGGTGCCGAGGGGTCTGAGACACTGATCCGAGGTAAATGTGAAATGGCTGGTCATATTTTAAATGCCTTATTTGATTCTAGAGCATCACATTCATTCATTGAATTTGAAAAGGCTAGTGAGTTAGGATTGAAGATTGTGGTCTTGGGCTACGATCTGAAAGTGTATAATGCTACCCATGAAGCCATGGTAACTAGGCTAGGATGTCTGCAAGTTTTATTTAGGGTCAAGCAACGTGATTTTATCCATGATTTAATCTGTTTGCCGATGACCAGTCTTGATCTTATCTTAGGGTTGGACTGGTTACCTAAGAACCATGTTCTGCTCGACTGTTCTGCAAAATCCGTGTACTTTATGCTAGAAGATACAGAAGAGCCGGTTGTGGTGAATAGATATTACTTGAATTCTATGATGGTGAATTGTTCTGGGGCCGAATGTCAGTGTATTTTGTTGTTAACCGCGGGTGTCTCAGGTGATGATCAAAGCTTGGAGAAAATTCCGGTTGTGTATGAGTTTCTGGAGGTATTTTCCGACGATATTGATGAATTCCCACCTAACCGAGAGGTTGAGTTTACTATTGAGTTGGTACCTGGAACGGGGCCAATCTCGATTGCCCCTTACCGAATGTTACCTTTAGAAATGGTCGAGCTAAAGCCTCAGCTAGAGCATCTATTGGGTAAGAACTTTATCTGACCAAGTGTTTCTTCGTGGGGCGCGCCAGTGTTACTGGTGAAGAAGAAAGATGGGAGTATGCGGCTTTGTGTAGATTACGAACAACTGAACAAGGTCACAATAAAGAATAAGTACCTACTGCCAAGGATTGACGATCTTATGGATCAGTTACAAGGAGCCGGGTTTTTCTCCGAGATCGATTTACGATCCGGTTATCACCAGATAAGGGTGAGAGATGAGGACATCCCTAAGGCCGCTTTTAGGACTCGTTACGGTCATTACGAGTACACTGTAATGTCTTTTGGGCTGACAAATTCTCCTGCAGTATTTATGGATTATATGAACAGAACCTTCGGCCCATTTTTGGATAAGTTTGTTGTCGTCTTCATTGATGACATACTAATTTATTCTAAGACTGAAGAAGAGCATGCTGAGCACTTGCAAACCGTACTACAAATTCTGAAGGAGAAAAAATTGTACGCCAAGTTAACTAAATGCGAGTTCTGGAAGAGCGAGGTGAAGCTTTTGGGTCACATAGTGAGTAAACAGGGGATAGCAGTAGATCCTTCCAAGGTAGAAGTAGTGATGGATTGGGGGCGACCGACCTTAGTAACTGAGATAAGGAGTTTTCTGGGCTTAGCTGGTTACCATCGGAGATTCATCAAAGGCTTTTCGCAAATGGCTTTACCATTGACAAAGTTAACCCGCAAGGACGCGCCATTTGTGTGGACTTCTGAACGCGAGGAAAGCTTTCAAGCGTTGAAGCAAAAGTTGACTACCGCGCCTGTGTTGGTGTTACCCAAGCCGAATGAACCATTTGAGGTGTATTGTGATGCCTCACTAAAGGGTCTAGGGTGCGTACTGATGCAGCACCAAAATGTGGTGGCTTATTCTTCACGACAATTGAGACCTCACAAAGTTAATTACCCAACGCTCGATCTGGAACTTGCTGCAGTTGTCTTTGCGCTAAAGGTGTAGAGGCATTACCTCTTTGGGGTTAAGTTCCAAGTTTTATCTGATCACAACAAGAGCTTGAAATACCTCTTTGATCAGAAAGAGCTTAATATGCGACAGAGGAGGTGGATGGAGTTACTGAAGGACTATGACTTTGAGTTGAATTACCAACCGGGAAAAGCAAATGTTGTGGCAGATGCACTAAGTCAGAAATCATTGTATGCTGCTTGGATGATGCTTCGAGAAGAGGAGTTGTTTAAGGCATTCAAGAGTCTGAAGATCGGTGTTCAAGAAGTGTCTGGAACTCTGTGTTTGAGTCAATTATAGGTCTCAAGTGATTTTAAATCCGAACTCCTAAAGGCTCATCAGAACGATGACGTGTTAACGAAGGTGTTGCCAGCTATTGAGCAAGGAAAGCAGTGGAGAGTGTCAGAGGATCAAGATGGGCTATGGAGATTCAAGTGTAGGATCATCGTGCCCGATGTTGGGACTCTGCGGCAGTAATTCTAAAGGAAGCGCACAAAAGTTGATTTTCTATTCACCTTGGGAGTACTAAGATGTACAATGATCTAAAGGCTATGTTCTGGTGGCCTGGTATGAAGAATGATGTGGCGGAATACGTCTCAAAGTGCTTAACTTGTCAAAAGGTGAAAATTGAACATCAGATACCTTCTGAGACGTTGCAACCTTTGGAGATTCCGCAATGGAAGTGGGAGAGCATTGCGATGGATTTTGTGTCGGGATTGCTGAGGACTAGAACCAGTTTTGATGTTGTCTGGGTAATTGTGGACCGGCTGACGAAGTCAGCTCACTTTCTACCCATTCGAATGAACTATACTCTTGAGGAGTTAGCACGCTTGTACATCAAGAAGATTGTGAGACTTCATGGTGTGCCTACTACTATAATTTCTGACAGAGATCCCCGTTTCACTTCGAGGTTCTAGGGTGCATTTCAGAAAGCTTTCGAAACCCGTTTGAGCTTGAGTACAGCTTACCATCCTCAAATAGATGGTCAATCTGAGAGGGCAATCCAAACCCTAGAGGACATGTTGAGAGCTTGTGTTTTAGACTAGCCGGCAAGCTGGGATCGGTATATGCCGCTAGTGGAGTTTGTGTACAATAATAGCTACCATGCGAGCATTAGAATGGCTCCGTATGAGGCTCTGTATAGGAGAAAATGCCAATCTCCGCTATGCTGGTATGAAGCTAGGGAGAAAAGTCTATTGGGGCCTGAGATGATAGCTAAAACCACTGACCAAGTTAAGAAAATCAGAGATAGGATGCTCACTGCTCAGAGCCGTCAGAAAAGTTATGCTGATTAGAGGTGGAAGCCCTTAGAGTTTGAGGAAAGAGACCATGCTTTCCTTAAGGTTATTCCGACAACGGGAGTAGGTATAGCGATTAAGACGAAGAAGCTGAATCCCTGATACATCGGTCCGTTTCAGATTCTAGAGAGGGTTGGACCGATGGCGTATCGGATGGCTCTACCACCTCACCTTTTGAACATGCACGACATATTTCACGTGTCGCAGCTTCAGAGGTATACTCCTGATGCTAGCCATGTGTTAGAACCTGAATCAGTCCAGTTAAAGGAAGACTTGACTCTGCCAGTGACCCCGGTTAGGATTGATGACACAAGTATTAAGAAGTTACGCAGAAAAGAGGTTTCATTAGTGAAAGTGGCATGGAGTCGAGTCGGTGTTGAGGAGCACACATGGGAACTTGAGTCGGAAATGCGAGCAGACTACCCGTACCTATTCTCAGGTAACTGAAATCAGGTAACTGAAATCGAATTTTGCGGGCAAAATTCCCAATTAGGTGGGTAGAATGTAAAACCCGGTTAATTAATGGCTAATTAATCCATAAATTAAAATATATTCTAGAAACTGAGAAATGAGGTTTTTATGGTTTAATGTGATAGAGAAAATTAAAACGAGAATTTTGACACCAATTTTAAAGAAATCGGCTCAAGATTGGGCCGAATGGGCCAAACCAGGCCAACCGGACCCATATTGGGCCCAAGGGCCTAGCCAAGCCCTCATTCATTAAAGAGTTCAGCACACTCTCTTCCCTCTCAACACACACACATGCTGAATAGAAAGAGAGAAGGGGGAAACATGAAACCCTTGCTCCAAATCACTCCAATCTTCCATTGATCATAACTTGTGATCTGGGGCTCTGATTGACGCACCATTTATGGCCACGTGACCGCGGCGTCGAGCTCTACAAAACCTACACCATTATTCTTGAGATAAGCCACGTTTTCTTCTTCGAATTCCCAGCCCTTAGTTTCGAAAATTTTGGGTGAAAAGTGTTGAGATTTTTGAGTTTGGATGTTATAGGCTAAAATTAACTTGAAGGAAAAGCTTCTTCTTGCTTCTTTTGATCCTTGGGCTTGGTAAGTACCTCAAACCCTAGTGAAATTCTGAATTTGTGGTATTGGGTATTGAGTTATTGTGTTTGGGTATGATAATTGTGGCTTAGGAAGTGTGTATGTGCATATTGAAGCTTGATTGATACCTTGGAAAGCTTAGAAAGGAGCTTTGTGCTTGGAAATATGATTTTTGGAAGACTTGATACCTTGAAAGTTGAATTTGAGGGTGTTCCGGGCGAACAGGAATCGGCCAAGGTATGGTTTCGGTTTCCTGTATCTAAAATGTAATGTGGTGTGAAAACTTAGGCTAGAGACCCTAAGATAGGATTTGAACTATTGATGTTGTTGATTGATTGTGATAAATTGTGTTGTTATGCATGTGTTTAGTGGATTGTGGAATGTGATGAGGATTAAGTTGAAAATGTGTGGATAATGATAGAATGATTGTGAATGGTGATAATTATTGGTAAGGCATGTGAAGTTGTATGTGATATGGATTGGTATGCTTAAATGTTGGTAAGATTGGTGCCTTGTTGGTAAGTATGCTTGTGAGTGGGATATTGATATGTGCATATGTATAATGATTGATGAAATTGAATGTTTGTTTGGAAATTGAGATAGGGAAGGATGATTACGAAATGAATTATTGAATTGGGATGGTTAAATATGGAAGAATTGGTGGGTTGAGGGTAGAATGAGGTTTGGAAATGATTGATGTTGGAATGGTTGAGTTTTAGTTGATTTTGAATGAATTTGGGAAATGTATGCTTTGGTTGGAAAATTGGAGGTTGATGAAATTGGAAAAAATGAAATTTTGATGAACTTCAACGGATCATATCTCAAGCTATTGTTTTTGAAGTTTGATGATTTTTATATCAAATTAAATATAATTTCATAAGCTTTAAAATGGTTTAAATTTGGTAGAAATTCGAATTTTGTGGAAGGAGATATGATCGTTGAAAGCTTGGGCCTGAAATCTGAATTCAGCAAATTCTGCAGAATTTGTTATTTTTGGTTTGTGTGCGCACGTACAGGCCTGTGCGCATGCACACTCTGTGAGTTTTTGGACCTGTGCGCACGGACAGCCTTGTGCGTACGCACACACGGGGAAAGGGCTACTAATGGGAGCGCTAGCACGCCCTGTGCACGCACACAATCAATAAGGTTTTGCAAGCTGTGCGTACGCACAGCCCTGTGCGTACGCACACGTTGGGAATGACATTCTATTGATGGCGCTAGCACACCTTGTGCACGCACTCAACAATGGAGATTTTACTTTCTGTGCATACGCACAAGCCTGTGCGCGCGCACACTTTTAAAAATACTTCTGGGCGTGCGCATGCACACCCCTGTGCGTACACACACGACCCTGTTCTTTTCTAAAGCTTTTGTTTTCAAGTCTTTCACATTCCCACCAAACTCGCGACCTTCTGAGACGCTGTTTCAGGCTTATAAAACCCTGTTTTCATCTTTTAAATCTTAAATTAATGTAAAATGCCTAGTAATTGAGAGGAAGCTAGGGAAGGGGATAACTTGTGGATGAAGAAAGGGGATATTATGATGAGTTATGATTAATGATGAGGATACGAGTTATTGAGGAAGATGGTGGAGTGCTGTATATGATATGAGTCGAAGGGCTGAGTATGATATGAGGCAAATGGCTGTGTGTGATGATGGTTATGGCTGGTTATGAATTATGATTTATAAGCCAGATAGCTGAGATGAATGTTAATGTATGGCTGTGATTTAATGCATATATGCTGAATTGTGGATTATTGTGATTATTGCACTCAACCTATCTGAGATACGAGTTTCCCTGGGCAAAAGCAGTGGCTAGCCACCACGTGCTCCAGGTGGAGACTCGATACTCTGCTGACCCTATGTCGTAAGTATGACCGGACACTGTGAAAGTTCCGGATGAGCTTGCCCCCGTGAATATACGCCAGTGAGGGTGTTGGATGTGAATTATGATTTATATTGTGAATAGCTCGAGTTGGGGATGTACGACAGAGGGACAATCTAATGGTTAGCTACAGACTTATCGAGTTGGCTTTATAACCGACAGATGAGACTCATCAGCCACTAGGACAGGCATGCATCATATGCATTATATGTTATTTGTTTGGAATGCCTAATTGTCTGCATATTTACTTGCTAATTGTCTAACTACCATGTCTGCTTCCTACTTGTGCATTTCTTGTGTATTGTGCTTGTGTTTGCATATCATTATTGTTGGTGGTTGGGAGGTTTGAAGGACTTGGAAAGGGGATATTTAGTTAGATTGAAGATCCTTAAGTTAGTTGCCTACTTTCACTTTCTCATCGTTTAGTTACATTTATACGCTTTGATTATAACTGGAAGTTCTAGGATTGCCTTCGGCTTTTCCAGGACATTACATGTTAGATATTTGGGCATTGTTACCATGCTGAGAACTTCCAATTCTCACCCATGCGGATTTTGTGGTTTTCAGATGCAGGACATGAGACTCCTCGCTGAGGCATGCTGGAGACTTCTATTTTGGCGAAGATCCTTAGCTCTCGGGATTTTATTTTGATCTTATATACTTGTTCATATACTTTTATTCTCCACTGTATATATATTTTGTATTAAATACTCTTAGAGGTTATTTTGGAGAAACAGGTTTTGTATTTTTTCTTTTGGGTTCTTTTGGGATTTCCTACTCTATATGTATGTACACTATTATGCTCGGACCAGTTACCTTTGCAAACCGAGTCTCGAGCCTTGATATTTGCATTGTTGGCACTCTTTTGTATATCTTCTCATGTTAGCTTATCATGTATCTGTTTCGTTTACGTTATCGATCGAAGTGTTGCTCTTTTTGATTTACCGGTTTTGATTTACCCCTTTTTCTTCAAAGGCTCCTAGTTATAAACCTTTTTACACTACTATACGTACTAAATTTTATTTTTAGAGGTCATAATACCTCGCCACCTCTGTTTTATGACTTAAGCATAAGACTTTTTGTGGTAGGGTGTTACATTATGGTATCAGAGCAGTTCGTTCCTGTAGAGGCTGAGGGACAGACTGACTATACTTCTGTGCATTCTCTGTGTCTGTGTTTATGTGCTATTAAAATATCTAACTGATATACCTGGCATAAACGTTCATGAGCATGCCTTTGGGACTTTGAACCACTAGACTTCTGACATTAAGATTGATCAACTTAACCATAATCTTCACTGGAGGCTGGTTTTTGATCCATTCTTTCCCTGCAAAAATTGTCTAGTAAACAAAGTCAGGAAGTGAATTTAGTTCGCCTTTTATATGTTCAATGGTAAAATCGAAATATGATAGAATAGCCTGCCATCTTGCAAATATTTGTTTTGAAACTAGATTTTTGACATCATTTTTCAAAACGCTTGGGCCTGCTTTGCAATCAGTTCTTATTATAAATGTCTTATTAAATAAATCTTTTTGAAATTTTGAAACACGTAATACTATGGCAAGTATTTCTTTTTTAACCGTTGCATAATTCTTTTGAGCCTGATTCCAAATTTCTGAATGATATTTTAGTATTTTTTCTTTTGAGCTATTAGGAGGTATTTATTTAAGAATTCCTCCATATCCTAATTCTGATGCATCTGTTTCTACAATTAATTTGGCTAATGGATCTAGTATACTTATACAGGGTATTTCTTTTATTGCATTTTTTATTTTTATTATTATAGAAGTCATTTCTTCTGTCCATGGAGGTGGATTTTTTCTTAATCTCTTATAAAGAGGTTCGCATGTGACTCTTATTCCAGGTAAGAATTCTTCTACATAATTTAAACATCCTAAAAATCTTTGCAACTATTTTTTGTCAATTATTTCATTTGGAAATTTATCAGCAAATTCAATGACTCTTTTGATAGGTACTATAGTTCCCTGATAAATTTCATATCCTAAAAATCTTACTTTAGTTATAAAAATTTTCATTTTCTTTTCTGATAAAACTAATCCTTGTTCTTTTATAATATTCATAAATTTTTCCAGATGATATATATGCTGATTTATTCCTTTTGAATATACTAATACGTCATCAAGATATACTATAGTAAATTCTATATGCGGGTAAAATATATTATTCATTATTTCTTGGAACTCGCTTGGAGAATTTTTTAATCCTTGGGGTATTACATTCCATTCATGATGTCCAAATGGTACTATAAAAGTTGTCATATATATATCTTTCTCTTTTACTGCAATCTGATAATATCCTAATTTCAAATCAAATTTTGAAAAGATATTTACTTTATTTAATCTTTTAATTAAATCGCTTTAATTTGGTAAGGGATATCTAATCCATTTTAGTACTTTGTTAAGAGGTTTATAATTGATGACTAATCTGGGAGTACCTCTTTCTATTTCAGATGCTTTTATCATATAGAAGTCTGTACAGCAGCTCCATGGTGATTTCGAAGGCCTTATTAGTCCCTTATCCAGATATTCCTGTATTTCTTTTTTACAATATTCTAGATATTCTTTATTCATATGTATTGGTTTTGCCTTTGTTGGTATATCTTTTTCATTAAACCCATCATCATATGGTAAAGATATTTCATGTAATTTTCTATGATGAAAAACTTTGGGGTTTAGGCTACATAGTTCTTTTTTAATTTTTTCTTCAATTCCTTTTATTTATTTTGTATTTTAGGATTTTGTAATTGTTCTTCTATTCTTTTGTATATAACTTCTTGATTTAAATTGTTAATTTGTCTTGTTTTTCTTTCTATAACATTGGTGCACAAAAATTGTGATTCACACTTTTCACATCTCCGCACAACTAACCAGCAAGTGCACTGGGTCATCCAAGTAATAAATCTTGCGTGAGTAAGGGTCGATCCCACGGAGATTGTCGGCTTGAATCAAGCTATGGTCATCCTTGTATATCTCAGTCAGGCGAATTTAACTGGTTATGATGTTTTGATAATTAAAAGATAAATAAAGCATAAAATAAGATAAAGTTACTTATATAATTCATTGGTGGGAATTTCAAATAAGCGTCTGGAGATGCTTTGTTGCTTCTGAACCTCTGCTTTTCTATTGCCTTCTTCCAACCATGCGTGCTCCCTTCCGTGGCAAGCTGTAAGATCCTCTCAGTGAAAATGGTCCTCTATGGTTTCTGCACGGCTAATCAACTGTCGGATTTCTCGTCTCGGATGAAAAATACCAGGCACATCTACCACATGGCTAATCATCTGTAGGTTCCTGCTAGCGTCGGAATAGAATCCATTGATCCTTTTGCACACTGTCACTTGCGCCCAACATTCGCAAGTTTGAAGCTCGTCACAGTCATCCCTTCCCGGATCCTACTCAGAATACCACAAACAAGGTTTAGACTTTTCGGATCCCAGGAATGCTGCCAATAATTCTAGCCTATACCACGAATATACTAATCTCACGGACTCGGTCCGTGTATTAGATATCTAAGAGAATATACTCTGGCTATCGTCCAATGACTACGTTGATCATCATGTAGACCGCTTTGTGGTTGTCAGGCACGCGGATTTTGGCTAAGCGAGTAACGAAAATTGGGTGATTGTCACGAGTCACCCCTTCATTCTGACTTAACTGAATTAAGTACAAGAGTATATCTTGGAGAAGAAGTAGGCATGAATTGAATAGAAAACAGTAGTAATTACATTAATTCATGAAGAACAACAGAGCTCCACACCTTAATCTATGGGGTGTAGAAACTCCACCGTAGAAAATACATAAGTGAAAAAAAGGTCTAGGCATGGCCGTGAGGCCAGCCCCCAAATGTGAACAATCGTCTATGATAGCATAAGATTGTCTCCACTCTAAAATAAATCTCTAAAAGTAGTTTTTATACTAAACTAGTAACTTAGGTTTACAGAAAATGAGTAACTAAGTGCAGATAGTGCAAAAATCCACTTCCGGGGCCCACTTGGTGTGTGCTTGGGCTGAGCATTGAAGCTTTCACGTGCATAGGCTGTTCCTGGAGTTAAATGCGAGCTTTGGTGCCAGTTTGGGCGTTTAACTCCAATTCTGGTGCCAGTTTGGGCGTTTTACGCCAAGATGTTTTAGGCTGGCTTTGGACACCAGTTTGGGCCATCAAATCTCGGGCAAAATATGAACTATTATATATTTCTGGAAAGCTCCAGAAAATCCATTTCGAGTGCAAGGAGGTCAGAATCCAACAGCATCTGCAGTCCTTTTTCAGCTTCTGAATCAGATTTTTGCTCAGGTCCCTCAATTGCAACCAGAAAATACCTGAAAACATAGAAAAACACACAAACTCATAGTAAAGTCCAGAAATGTGATTTTTGAATGAAAACTAATAAAAATATAATAAAAAGTAATTAAAACATACTAAAAACTATGCAAAAACAATGCCAAAAAGGGTATAAATTATCCGCTCATCACAACACCAAACTTAAATTGTTGGTTGTCCCCAAGCAACTAAAAACAAAATAGGATAAAAAGAAGAGAATATACAATGAATTCCAAACTTATCAATGAAGATTAGCTTTAATTAGGTGAGCGGGACTTGTAGCCTTTTTGCTTCTGAACAGTTTTGGCATCTCACTTTATCCTTTGAAGTTCAGAATGATTGGCATCCATAGGAACTCAGAATTCAGATAGTGTTATTGATTCTCCTAGTTCAGTATGTTGATTCTTGAACACAGCTACTTTATGAGTCTTGGCCGTGACCCTAAGCATTTTGTTTTCCAATATTACCACCGGATACATAAATGCCACAGACACATAACTGGGTGAACCTTTTCAGATTGTGACTCAGCTTTGCTAGAGTCCCCAGTTAGAGGTGCCCAGAGCTCTTAAGCACACTCTATTTTTTTCTTCGGACCACGACTTTAACTGCTCAGTCTCAAGCTTTTCACTTGACACCTTCACGCCACAAGCACATGGTTAGGGACAGCTTGGTTTAGCCGCTTAGGCCAGGATTTTATTCCTTTGGCCCTCCTATCCATTAATGCTCAAAGCCTTGGATCCTTTTTACCCTTGCCTTTTGGTTTAAAGGGTTATTGGCTTTTTCTGCTTGCTTTTTCTTTTTCTTTCTTTTTTTCTTTATTCATTTATTTTTTTTTGCCATTTTTTTCTGCAAGCTTTGTGTTTACTGCTTTTTCTTGCTTCAAGAATCAATTTTATGATTTTTTAGATTATCAATAACATTTTTTCTTTTTCATTATTCTTTCAAGAGCCAATAATTTTAACATTCGTAAACAACAAATTAAAAAATATGCACTGTTCAAGCATTCATTTAGAAAACAAAAAGTATTGCCACCACATCAAAATAATTAAACTAATTTCAAGATAGAATTCGAAATCATGTACTTCTTGTTCTTTTGCAATTAAAAATATTTTCCATTTAAGAAAGGTGATGGATTCATAGAACATTCATAGCTTTAAGACATAGACACTAGACACTAGTGATCATGTAATAAAGACACAAACATAGACAAAACATAAAGCATCAAAACCGAAAAACAGAAAAATAAGAACAAGGAAATTAAAGAACGGGTCCACCTTAGTGATAGCGGCTAGTTCTTCCTCTTGAAGATCTTATGGAGTGCTTGAGCTTCTCTATGTCTCTTCCATGCCTTTGTTGCTCCTCCCTCATGGCTCTTTGGTCCTCTCTGATTTCATGGAGGATGATGGAATGCTCTTGGTGCTCCATCCTTAGTTGCCCCATGTTAGAACTCAGTTCTCCTAAGGAGGTGTTGATTTGCTCCCAATAGTTTTGTGGAGGAAAGTGCATCCCTTGAGGCATCTCAGGGATTTCTTGATGAGGAATTTCCTCATGCTCTTGTTAAGGTCCATAAGTGGGCACTCTTGTTTGCTCCATCCTCTTCTTAGTGATGGGCTTGTCCTCATCAATGAGGATGTCTTCCTCTATGATAATTCCAGCTGAATTGCATAGGTTACAAATGAGATGAGGGAAGGCTAACCTTGCCAAAGTAGAGGGCTTGTCCGCCACTTTGTAGAGTTCTAGAGGTATGATCTCATGAACTTCTACTTCCTCTCCAATCATGATGGTATGGATCATGATAGCCCGGTCTATTGTAACTTCAGACCGGTTGCTAGTAGAAATGATAGAGCGTTGGATGAACTCCAACCATCCCCTAGCCACGGGTTTGAGGTAAAGCCTTCTTAGTTGAACCGGCTTGCCTCTTGAGTCTTTCTTCCATTGAGCTCCTTCCACACAAATGTCCCTAAGGACTTGGTCCAACCTTTGATCAAAGTTGACCCTTCTAGTGAAAGGATGAGGATCTCCTCTCATCATTGGCAAGTTAAATGCCAACCTTACATTTTCTGGATTGAAATCCAGGTAATTCCCCCGAACCATTGTGAGCCAATTCTTTGGGTTTGGGTTCATACTTTGGTCATGGTTCCTAGTTATCCATGCATTAGCATAGAACTCTTGAACCATTAAGATTCCGACTTGTTGGATTGGGTTGGTGAGAACTTCCCAACCTCTTCTTCGAATCTCATGTTGGATCTCCGGATATTCACCCTTTTTGAGCATAAAGGGACTTCAGGAATCACTTTTTTCTTGGCCACAACTTCGTAGAAGTGGTCTTGATGGACCTTTGAGATGAATCTCTCTATCTCCCATGACTCGGAGGTGGAAGCAATTGCCTTCCCTTTCCTCTTTCTAAAGGTTTCTCTGGCCTTAGGTGCCATTAATGGTTATGGAAAAATAGAAAAGCAGAGCTTTTTCCACACCAAACTTAAAAGGTTTGCTCGTCCTCGAGCAAAAGAAGAAAGAAAGGAGTAGAAGAAGAAGAAATAGAGGAGATGGAGGGTAGTAATATTTTCGGCCAAGGGGGGTAGTAGTGTGTATGATGTGTGAAGATGAAGGTAGTGAGGAGGGTATTTATAGGGTAGGAGAGAGAGGTAATTTGGTCATGAAGGGGTGGGTTTGGGAGGGAAATGGTTTGAATTTGAATGGTGAGGTAGGTGGGGTTTATGATAGATGGATGTGAGTGGTGAAGAGAATATGGGGAAGTGGGTAGGATTTGATAGGTGAAGAGTATTTGGGGAAGAGTTATTGAGGGGATTGATCAAGGGTATTTGGGGAAGAGTGTTATGGAAAAGTATAAAGAGGAGAGAAGAAGAGGTGGGGTAGGTAGGGATCCTGTGGGTCCACAGATCTTGAAGTGTCAAGAAATTCTACTCCGTGTACCATTCTGGCATTCAAACGCCCTCTGTGTGCCAATTCTAGCGTTAAACGCCAGCTCTGGTACCTTTCCTGGCGTTAAACGCCAGTCTGCTGCCCCTTTCTGGTGTTTAACACCAGCCAGACACCCTTTTTTGGCGTTAAACGCCAGTCTGTCTACCATTTTTGGCGTTTAACGCCAGCCAGATGCCAGACACCCCTTTCTGGCATTAAACGCCCAGATTGTTGCCTATTCTGGTGTTTAACGCCCAGAATGCTGCCAGGCTGGGCATCAAACGCCCATTCTGCTATCGTTACTGGCGTTTAAACGCCAGTAAGCCTGTTCTCCAGGGTGTGCTATTTTTTATGCTATTTTTTATTTTGCTTTAATTCTGCAGCTGTTTTTATGACTTCACATGATCATCAACCTAAAGAAAACATAAAATGACAATGGAATATAAATAAATATAATTAAATAACATTGGGTTGCCTCCCAACAAGCGCTTCTTTAATGTCAATAGCTTGACAGTGAGCTCTTAGAGAGCTTCACAGAGACTTAGAGCTTTATGATGGCCTCCCAACACCAAACTTAGAAGTTGAGTGTGGAGGCTCTGTTTGACTCTATATTGAGAGAAGCATTTCATGCTTCCTCTCCATGGTTACAGAAGAAGATCCTTGAGCCTTAAACATAAGGTAGTCCTCATTCAATTGGAGGACTAACTCTCCTCTGTCCACATCAATCACAGCTCTTGCTGTGGCTAGGAAGGGTCTTCCAAGGATGATGGATTCATCTTCATCCTTCCCAGTGTCTAGGATTATGAAATCAGCAGGGATGTAAAAGCCTTCAACCTTCACTAAGACATCCTCTACAAATCCATAAGCCTGTTTTCTTGAATTGTCTACCATCTCTAATGAGATTCTTGCAGCTTGTACCTCAAAGGTCCCTAGTTTCTCCATTACAAAGAGTGGCATGAGGTTTATACTTGAACCAAGGTCACACAGAGCCTTCTTAAAGGTCATGGTGCCTATGGTACAAGGGTATTAAGAACTTTCTGGGATCCGGTTTCTTCTGAGGTAATTTCTGTTAAACTAAGGTATTCAGTTCATTGATGAGCAATGGAGGTTTATCCTCCCAAGTCTAATTACCAAATAACTTGGCATTCAACTTCATGATTGCTCCTAGATACTAAGCAACTTGCTCTTCAGTAATATCTTCATCCTCTTCAGAAGAAGAATACTCATCAGAGCTCATGAATGGCAACAGTAAGTTCAGTGGAATCTCTATGGTCTCTGTATGAGCCTCAGATTCCTTTGGTTCCTCAATAGGGAACTCCTTAGAGGCCAGTGGACATCCATTGAGGTCTTCCTCAGTGGAAATCACTGCCTTTTGACTCTCTCCAGGTTCGGCCATGTTGGACGTGTTTATGGCCTTGCACTCTCTTTTTGGATTCTCTTATGTATTGCTTGGGAGAGTACTAGGAGGGATTTTAGTAACTCTTTTACTCAGCTGACCCACTTGTGCCTCCAAATTTCTGATGGACGACCTTGTTTCAGTCATGAAACTGAGAGTGGTCTTACTTAGATCAGAGACTATGGTTGCTAAGTCAGAGTGGCTCTGCTTAAAATTCTCTGTCTGTTGCTCAGAAGATGATGGAAAAGGCTTGCTATTGCCAAACCTATTTCTCCCACCATTATTATTGAAGCTTTGATTAGACTTCTGTTGATCCTTCCATGAGAAATTAGGGTGATTTCTCCATGAAGGATTATAGATGTTTCCATAAGATTCTCCCATGTAATTCACATCTTCCATTGCAGGATTCTCAGGGTCATAGGCTTCTTCTTTAGAGGAAGCTTCTTTAGTACTACCGGATGCAGCTTGCATTCCAGTCAGGCTCTGAGAAATCATATTGACTTGCTAAGTCAATATTTTATTCTGAGCCAATATTGCATTCAGAGTATTAATCTCAAGAACTCCTTTCTTTAGAGTCACCCCATTATTCACAGGATTTCTTTCAGAAGTATACATGAACTGGTTATTTGCAACCATTTCAATGAGTTCCTGGGATTCTGCAGGTGTCTTCTTCAGATGAAGAAATCCACCAGCAGAGTGGTTCAATGACATCTTGGACAATTCAGACAGACCATCATAGAATATACATAGGATGCTCCATCCTGAAAACATGTCAAAAGGACACCTTCTGATCAATTCCTTGTATATTTCCCAAGCTTCATAGAGGGATTCACCTTTCTTCTGTCTGAAGGTTTGGACTTCCACTCTAAGCTTGCTCAACTTTTGAGGTGGAAAGAATTTGGCCAAGAAAGCATTGACCAACTTTTCCCAAGAGTTCAGGCTTTCTTTAGGTTGTGAGTCCAACCATGTCCTAGCTCTGTCTCTTACAGCAAAGGGGAAAAGCATAAGTCTGTAGACCTCAGGATTAACCTCATTGGTCTTAACAGTATCACAGATTTGCAAGAATTCAGCTAAAAACTGATGAGGATCTTCAAATGGAAGTCCATGAAACTTACAATTCTGTTGCATTAGAGAAACTAATTGAGGCTTAAGCTCAAAGTTGTTTGCTCCAATTGCAGAAATTGAGATGCTTCTTCCATAGAAGTCAGAAGTGGGTGCAGTAAAGTCACCAAGCATCTTCCTTGCATCTCCACCATTGTTGTTATTTTCGGCTGCCATGTCTTCTTCTTTTTTGAAAATTTCTGTTAGGTCCTCTCCAGAGTGTTGTGCTTTAGCTTCTCTTAGCTTTCTCTTCAGAGTCCTTTCAGGTTCAGGATCAGTTTCAACAAGAATGTTCTTATTATTGCTCCTGCTCATATGAAAAAGAGGAGAACAGAAAAGAATAGGAATCCTCTATGTCACAGTATAGAGATTCCTTTATGTGAGTAGAAGAATAGAAGAAATAGAATGAAGAAAGGAGAAGAAGAATTCGAACACAGAGAGAGAGAGGGTTCGAAAGTTAATTAAAAGAAAATAAAAATATTTTTGTTTTTATTTTAATTATTGGTTAGTATTCGAAAATATTAAAAGAAATAAAATAAAATTAAAACTTAAAACAACTAATTAATTAAAAAGAATTTTGAAAAAGGGGTTAGTTATTTTCGAAAATTGGAGAGAGAAAAGTAGTTAGGTGATTTTGAAAAAGATAAGAAATAGTAAAACAATAAATAAGTCAAGTAGTTAATGGAAAAAGATTTGAAAATCAATTTTGAAAAGATAAGAAGTTAAAAAAAGATTTGAAATTAAGTTTTGAAAAAGATATGATTGGAATCTATTTTGAAAAAGATTTGAAAAGAAAATTTAAAAGATTTGATTTTTGAAATTAAAGTTGATTACTTGACTAACAAGAAATTAAAAGATATGATTCTAGAATTTAAAGATTGATCCTTTCTTAATAGGCAAGTAACAACTTGAAATTTTTTTTTGACTCAAAACATTAATTGTTAGCATTAATTTCGAAAATATGAAATAAAAATAAGAAAAAGATTTTGAAAATCACTTTTGAAATTTTCGAAAATATCTAGAAGAAAAATGAAAAAGATTTGATTTTTGAAAAAGATTTGAAAAGATAAAATTTTTAAATTGAAATTTTGACTTGACTAATAAGAAACAACTAAATTTTAAAAAATTTTTACCAAATCAACTCAAAATTTCGAAAATTATGAGCAAAATAAGGGAAAGATATTATTTTTTATTTTTGAATTTTTAATGAGGAGATAGAAAAACAACAAACAGACACAAGACATAAGAAATTAAAATCAAAATAACTAATGCTTGCAAGAACACTTTGAATGTCAAGATGAACACCAAGAACACTTTGAAGATCATGATGAACATCAAGAACATATTTTTGAAAATTTTTAAGAAAAGAAACACATGCAAGACACCAAACTTAAAAATTTTTAAACTTTGGACACTATGAATTCAAAAATGCACAAGAAAAACAAGAAAGGACACAAAACAAGAAAAATTAAAGATCAAACAAGGAAAATCATCAAGAACAACTTGAAGATCAAAGAAGAACACAATGCATATATTTTTCGAAAATTAAAGAAAAATTAAAACATGCAATTGACACCAAACATAAAATTTGACACTAGACTCAAACAAGAAACATAAAATTTTTTGTTTTTATGATTTTATTTTTTTTTGTATTTTTCAAAAAAAATTAGACATGGCTTAGCAGCCAGCCAGGCTTCACATATCATCTGAAACTCTAGAATTCATTCTTAAAAATTCTGAAGAACAAATATATATTTTTTTCAATTTTTCAAAAATTAAAATAAAAAGCTTAAACATAAAATAAAATTACTTAATCTAAGCAACAAGATGAACCGTCAGTTGTCCAAACTCGAATAATCCCCGGCAACGGCGACAAAAACTTGCTGCACGGAAATCGTGATTCACACTTTTCACATCTCCACACAACTAACCAGCAAGTGCACTAGGTCATCCAAGTAATAAACCTTATGTGTGTAAGGATCGATCCCACGGAGATTGTCGACTTGAAGCAAGCTATGGTTATCCTTGTAAATCTCAGTCAGGCGGATTCAATTGGTTATGATGTTTTGATAATTAAAAGATAAATAAAGCGTAAAATAAGATAAAGTTACTTATGTATTTCATTGGTGGAAATTTCATATAAGCGTCTGGAGATGCTTTGTTTCTTCTGAACCTCTGCTTTCCTATTTCCTTCTTCCAACCATGCGTGCTCCCTTCCATGGCAAGCTGTAAGATCCTCTCAGTGAAAATGGTCCTCTACGGTTTCTGCAC
Source organism: Arachis ipaensis (assembly GCF_000816755.2). Lineage (NCBI taxonomy): Eukaryota > Viridiplantae > Streptophyta > Magnoliopsida > Fabales > Fabaceae > Arachis > Arachis ipaensis. The sequence continues at coordinate 75,736,947 of NC_029792.2, forward strand.
GGCTAATCAACTATCGAATTTCTCATCTCGGATGAAAAATACCAAGCACAGCTACCGCATGGCTAATCACCTGTCGGTTCCCGCTAGCGTCGGAATAGAATCCATTGATCCTTTTGCACACTGTCACTTGCGCCCAACATTCGCAGGTTTGAAGCTCGTCATAGTCATCCCTTCCCGAATCCTACTCAGAATACCACAGACACGGTTTAGACTTTCCGGATCCCAGGAATGCTGCCAATAATTCTAGCCTATACCACGAAGATACTAATCTCATGGACTCGGTCCGTGTATTAGATATCCAAGAGAATATACTCTGGCTGTCATCCAATGACTACGTTGAACATCATGTATACCGCTTTATGGTTGTCAGGCACGCGGATCTTGGCTAAGCGAGTAACGAAGATTAGGTGATTATCACGGGTCACCCCTTCATTCTGACTTAACTGAATTAAGTACGAGAGTATATCTTGGAGAAGAAGTAGGCGTGAATTGAATAGAAAACAGTAGTAATTGCATTAATTCATGAAGAACAGTAGAGCTCTACACCTTAATCTATGGGGTGTAGAAACTCCACTGTAGAAAATACATAAGTGTAAAAAAGGTCTAGGCATGGCCGTGAGGCCAGCCCCCAAACGTGAACAATCGTCTATGATAGCATAAGATTGTCTCCACTCTAAAATAAATCTCTAAAAGTAGTTTTTATACTAAACTAGTAACTTAGGTTTACAGAAAATGAGTAACTAAGTGTAGATAGTGCAGAAATCCACTTCTGGGGCCCACATGGTGTGTGCTTGGGCTGAGCATTGAAGATTTCACGTGCATAGGTTGTTCCTGGAGTTAAACGCCAGCTTTGGTGCTAGTTTGGGCAATTAACTCCAATACTGGTGCCAGTTTGGGCGTTTTACGCAAAGATGTTTTAGGCTGGCTTTGGACGCCAATTTGGGCCATCAAATCTCGGGAAAAGTATGGACTATTTTATATTGCTTGAAAGCCCAGGATGTCTACTTTCCAACGTAATTAAGAGTGCGCCAATTTGGTATCCGTAGCTCTATAAAATCCACTTCGAGTGCAGGAGTGTTAGAATCCAACAGCATCTACAGTCCTTTTTCAGCCTCTGAATCAGATTTTTGCTCAGGTCCCTCAATTTCAGCCAGAAAATACCAGAAATCAAAGAAAAACACAAAAACTCATAGTAAAGTCCAGAAATATGATTTTTGAATAAAAACTAATAAAAATATAATAAAAAGTAATTAAAACATACTAAAAATTATGCAAAAACGATGCAAAAAAGGGTATAAATTATCCGCTCATCAAACATTAATTTGGATTGGTAGGTGTTGTAAAGTTTTTTCCTGGTTCGAATAGTTAATTTGTTTTGTTTCCCTTTTTATAACATTAACTTGGGTAGATAGATATTGTAACATATTAAGTTCATGTTGTTTTGGTTTAGTGAGAAATTCAAAATGAACAGGATGATTTGGTATGCGTAAACAAGTTATTCCGTCTATATCGATATTAAAGGGATATAATAAATAGTAAAAGGATTTCCTAATATGACTTGATGAGATATATTTCTTGCCAAAAAGAATGTAGTGGAAAAACATACTCGATTTTTACAAATTTTTGCTTTGGATATTTTATAGTCTATAGTCATTCTGTCATTTTCTGCTTTTAAAACCTTTTCCGTAGTTTTTTCATAATATTTTGTAGGTATTAACCCTTCTTGTATACAATTAACATCAGCTCCTGAATCTACCATAGCTATGAAATCAATTTTTTTTCTCCTACAATTAAGGTTATTGTAGTGAACCACTTTTGGTTTACTAATAAAGTTAATATATTTATGTAATTTTATGGACCCATGTTAATATAATTCTCTAGAATTATTATGTTACTAGTCCCTTCTGTTTTAATATTATTTTGCAAAGTTTGTTCTTGGATTTTTATTATATTTTCTCCTTCTATTTTTAGTAATCTACAGTCCATATTAAAATTTTGTTGTTTTAATTCTGAAACTTCTCTTTTTAACTTTTTTATCTCCTCTTTAAGAAAATTAAGAGAGACTTCTTCTTGTGGGTTTTTAAACCGATTATTGTAACTCCCTACCATACAGAGTCTTATGCTTAAGTCATAAAACAGAGGTTGTGAGATATTACGACCTCTAAAAATAAAATTTAGTACATGTAGTAATGCAAGAGTATTCATAACTAGAAGCCTTTGAAGAAAAAGGGATAAATCAAAACCGTTAAATCGAAAAGCGCAACACTCCGATTGATAACGTAAACGAACAGATAGAGAGCAATCTGATGCTAAGAGAAATAAAAAGGAGTGCCAAAATACATATATCAAGACTTGGGACTCGGCTTGCGAAGATAACCGGTTCGAGCATATAAGTATACATACATATATATAAGGGGATTACCCAATGACAACCCCAGAAGACAAAATACAAAACCTGCTTCTCCAAAATACCCTCTAAGAGGAGTTAATACAAAATACATATGCAGTGGAGAATATAAGCATCTAAACAAGTATATAAGATCAAAATAAAATCCCAAAAAGCTAAGGATCCCCGCCAAAAGGAAGTCTCCAGCATGCCTCAACGAGGAGCCTCACGTCCTACATCTCAAAACCACAAAATCCACATGGGTGAGAACCGGAGGTTCTCAGCATGGTCACAGTGCCCAAATATCTAACATGTAATGTCCTGGGAAAGCCAATGGCAATCCTAGAACTTCCAGATTAAAATCAAAGCGTATAAATACAACTAAACCATAAGCAATAAAAACAGGCGACTAACTTAAGGATCTTCAGGCTAACTACATATCCCCTTTCCAAATCTTGCAAACCTCCCAACCGCCAACAGTAACAGAGATGCAAGCACAAATGTATCAACACAAAGAAATGCACAAGTAGGAAGCAGATAAGACAATTAGGGAATTAGCAAGTAATGATGCAGTCAATTAGGCAATCCGGACAAATCACATATAATGCATATGATGCATGCCTGTCCTAGTGGCTGATGAGTCTCATCTGTCGGTTATAAAGCCAACCCAACAAGTCCTGGTAGCTAACCATTGGACTGTCCCTCTGTCGTACATCCCCAACTCGAGTTATTCTCAACACAAATCATAATTTCATATATATCCAACACCCTCACTACTGTATATTTTCGGGGGCGAGCTCACCCGGAACTTTCACAGTGTCCAGCCACACTTACGACATAGGGTCAGTAGAGCATCGAGTCTCCACCTAGAGCACGTGGTGGCTAGCCACTGCTTTCACCCAGGGAAACTCGTATCTCAGATAGGTGGAGTGCAACAATCACAATAATCACAATTAGCATATATGCATATAAATCACAGCCAAATATTAACATTCATCTCAGCCATCCGGCTTACAAATCATAATCCGTAATCAGCCTTAATCATCACTACACACAGCCATTTGGCTCATATCATATACAGCACTCCACCATCCTCCTCTACAACTCATATCATCATCATTCATCATACTCATCATAACATCCCATTTCTTTCTTCACAAGTTACCCTCCCCCCTAACTTACCCTCATTCACTTGGAATTTTACATCAATTAAAGATTTAGGGAATGAAATTGGAGTTTTATAAGTGTAAAATAACACCTCAGAAGGTTACAAGCTTCTTGGGAATGTGAAAGACTTGAAAACAAAAGTTTTAGAAAAGGACTGGGTCGCTTGCGTATGAACAGGGGTGTGCGTGCGCACGTCCAGAAATAATTTTAGAAATGTGCGTACGCACAGGTCTATGCGTACGCATAGAAAGCAAATTCTTCGGGGTTGAGTGTGTGCACAAGGTGTGCTAGCCCCACCAACATCATGACATTCCCAACGTGTGCGTGCGCACAGGTCTGTGCGTACGCACAGCTTGTAAGACTTCCTTGGCCATGTGCGCGCACAGAGCGTGCAAGCGCTGCCAGCAGCAGCCCCATTTCCGCGTGTGCATACGCATAAAGCTGTGCATGCGCATAGGGCTGTGCGTGCGCAAACAAACCAGAAATCATAAATTCTGCAGAAGTTGCAGAATTTAGATTTTTGACCCGAACTTCCAACGATCATATCTCCTTTCTCAAAAATCAGATTTCCACTAAATTTAAACCATTTTGAAGCATGTGAAATCATCTTTCTTTTGATATAAAAATCATCAAATTCCGAAAACAATAGCTCAAGATATGATCCGTTGAAGTTCGCCAAAATTTCATTTTTACCAAAACTCATAAACTCCCCAATTTTAAAACATACATTCCAAATCCATTTAAGATCAACAAAAAACTCAACCATCCCAACATCAATCATACCCAAACATCTTTCAATCATCAACCCATCAATTCTACCATATTTAACCAAATCTCAATTTAACAAATCTCAATTCAATAATCATCCTTCCCTCTCTCAAATTCCAAAACAAGCAATCAATTTCATCAATCACCATATATATTCACATACCAATATCATACCCCAAAACATGCTCATCAACAAGAGCTTCAACATTTTCATCAATTTAAACACATCAATCCATAACACATACAACCCCACATGCTTGCAAACAATTATTATTACTCACAATCATTCAACCACTATCCATATATCCATTTCAATCCAATTCAATCATCAAGTATATCAACATATCAAAATCCACTAATTTCATACATAACAACGCAACTTATATCATTCATCAACCATATTAATAGCTCAGAAATCTTATCCTAGGGCCACTAGCCTACGTTTTCACAACCATATTAGATTTTAGATAAAGGAAACCGAAACTATAACTTGGCCGATTCCCGTTCAACCCGGAACACTCTCAAATTCCACTTCCAAAGTTCCCAAACTCCACAAACAGATTTTCAAGCTTGGGGCTCCACACCAAAGCTTTCCAAAACCACCAATCAAGCTCCAACACTCATGTATACAAGGCCTAAGCCACAATATCACACCAATACACAATAACTCAATACCCAATACCTCAAATTCAACATTTTCACTAGGGTTTGAGGTCTCTTACCTTACCCAAGGATCAAGAGAGTAAGAACAAGCCTTCACTTCAAGTTAATTTGAGCCTACAACATCCAAACTCAAAAATCTTAATACTTTACACACTAAAATTTGAAAGCTAAGGATTCGAGGATAAAACTATAGCTTAACTCATGAATCTTGGTATGGGTTTTGTAGAGCTCAACACCGTGATCGCGTCGTCACAAACGGTGCATCGATCGGAGCTCCGGATCAAAAGTTATCAATAATTGAAGATTGATGTGAATAGGAGCAAGGGTTTTCTTGTTTCCCTCTCCATAACCAGCATGTGTGTGTGTGTGTTTTGAAGAGAAAGAAAGCTGAGCTCTCTTTAATGAATGAGACTTGGATGGGCCCTCGGGCCCAACTTAGGTCTGGTTGGCCCGGTTTGGCCCGTTCGTCCCAATCTTGGGCCGATTTCTTTAAAATTGGTGTCAAAATTCTCGTTTTAATTTCCTCTATCATATTAAACCATAAAAACCTCATTTATCCTTTTCTATAATGTATTTTAATTTATTGGTTAATTAGCCATTAATTAACCAGGTTTTACATTCTACCCACCTAATTGAGAATTTTGCCCACAAAATTCGATTTCAGTTACCTGAGAATAGGTACGGGTAGTCTGCTCGCATCTCTGAATCAAGCTCCCAAGTGTGGTCCTCTACACCGGCTCGACTCCATGCCACTTTCACTAATGAAACCTCTTTTCTGCACAACTTCTTAACACTTGTGTCATCAATCTTGACCGGAGTCACCGACAGAGTCAAATCTTCCCTTAACTGAACCAATTCTGGTTCTAACACATGGCTAGAATCGGGAGTGTACTTTCAAAGCTGTGACACATGAAATACGTCATGCAGGTTCGAAAGGTGAGGCAGTAGAGCCATCCGATACGCCACCGGTCCAACCCTCTCAAGAATCTGAAATGGGCCGATGTATCAAGGATTCAGCTTCTTCGTCTTAATCGCTCTACCTATTCCTGTTGTCGGAGTAACCTTGACGAAAGCATAGTCTCCTTCCTCAAACTCTAAGGGCTTCTACCTCTGATTGACGTAACTCTTCTGACAGCTCTGAGCAGTGAGCATCCTATCTCTAATTTTCTTAACTTATTCTGTGGTTTCAGCTATCATCTCAAGCCCTAATAGACTTTTCTCCCCAGCTTCATACCAGCATAGCAGAGATTGATATTTCCTCCCATACAGAGCCTCAGACGGAGCCATCCCGATGCTCGCATGGTAGCTATTATTGTACGCAAACTTCACTAGCGGCATGTACCGATCCCAGCTCACCGGCTGGTCCAAAACACAAGCCATCAGCATGTCCTCTAGGGTCTGGATCGTCCTCTCAAACTGACCATCTATTTAAGGATGGTAAGATGTACTCAAGCTCAAATGGATTCCAAAAGCCTTCTGAAAGGCACCCCAGAACCTTGAAGTAAAACGGGTATCTCTGTCAGAAATTATAGTAGTAGGCACACCATGAAGCCTCACAATCTCCTTGATATACAGGCGCGCTAACTCCTCAGGAGTGTAGTTCATCCGAATGGGTAAAAAGTGAGCCAACTTTGTCAGTCGGTCCACAATTACCCAGACAACATCAAATCCAGTTCTAGTTCTCGGTAATCCTGACACAAAATCCATCGCAATGCTCTCCCATTTTCATTGTGGAATCTCCAAAGGCTGCAACGTCCCTGAAGGTCTCTGATGTTCAATCTTCACCTTTTGACAAGTTAAGCACTTTGAGACATACTCCGCCACATCATTCTTCATACCAGGCCACCAGAACATAGCCTTTAGATCATTGTACATCTTAGTACTCCCAGGGTGAATAGAAAATCCGCTTTTGTGCGCTTCCTTCAAGATATCTTGTCGCAAGGTCCCCACGTCCGGCACAATTATCCTACCCTTAAATCTCCATAGCCCATCTTGATCTTCTAACACTCTCCACTGCTTTTCTTGCTCAATAGCTGGCAACACCTTTGGTAACACCTCATCGTTTTGAAGAGCCTTCAGAAGTTTGGATTTGAAATTGCTTGAGATCTGTAATTGGCTCAAACACAGGATTCCAGACACTTCCTGAACACCAACCTTCAGACTCTCGAATGATCTAAGCAACTCCTCTTCTCGAAGCATCATCCAAGAAGGATACAATGATTTCTGACTCAGCGCATCCGCCACAACATTCGCCTTTCCCGGATGGTAATTCAATTCAAAGTCATAGTCCTTCAGTAACTCCATCCACCTCCTTTGCCGCATATTAAGCTCTTTCTGATCAAAGAGGTATTTCAAGCTCTTGTGATCAGAGAAAACTCGGAACTTAACCCCATAGAGGTAATGTCTCCACACCTTTAGCGCAAACACAACCGCAGCGAGTTCCAAGTTGTGTGTCGAATAATTAACTTTGTGAGGTCTCAGTTGTCGTGAGGCATAAGCCACCACATTTCGGTGCTGCATCAGCACGCACCCCAGGCCATTTAGTGAGGCATCACAATATACCTCAAATAGTTCATTCGGTTTAGGTAACACCAACATAGGCGCGGTAGTTAACTTTTATTTCAACGCATGAAAGCTCTCTTCACACTCAGAAGTCCAGACAAAAGGCGCGTCCTTGCGGGTTAACTTCGTCAATGGCAAAGCCAATTGCGAGAAACCTTTGATGAATCTCCGATAGTAGCCAGCTAATCCCAGAAAACTCCTTATCTCAGTAACTGAGGTCGGTGGCTTCCACTCTATCACTGCTTCCACCTTGGAAGGATCTACTGCTATTCCCTGTTTACTCACTACGTGACCCAGAAACTTCACCTCACTCTTCTAGAACTCGCACTTTGATAGTTTCTCATAGAGTTTCTTTTCCTTTAGTATCTGCAACACGGTCCTCAAGTGTTCTGCATGCTCTTCTTCAGTCTTGGAATAAACCAGTATGTCATCAATGAAGACAACAACAAATTTATCCAAAAACGGACGGAAAATTCTATTCATATAATCCATAAACACTGTAGGAGCATTTGTCAGCCCAAAAGACAATACAGTGTACTCGTAATGACCGTAATGAGTCCTGAAAGCGGTCTTAGGGATGTCCTCCTCTCTCACCCTTATCTGGTGATAACCGGATCGCAAGTCGATCTTGGAGAAAACTCCGGCTCCTTGTAACTGATCCATAAGATCGTCAATCCTTGGCAGTGGGTACTTATTCTTGATTGTGACCTTGTTCAGTTGCCTGTAATCCACACAAAGCCGCATACTCCATCTTTCTTCTGCACCAATAACACCGGCGCTCCCCACGGAGAAACACTTGGGCGAATAAGGTTCTTACCCAACAAATCCTCTAGCTGAGACAAAAGCTCAGCCATTTCTAAAGGTGACATTCGGTAAGGGGCAATCGAGATTGGCCCCGTTCCAGGTACGAACTCAATAGCAAACTCAAGCTCTCGGTTAGGTGGGAATTCATCTATATCGTCGGGAAATAGCCCCGAAAACTCACGCACAACCAAAATCTGCTCAAGCTTTGCTCATCACCCGAGAGTCTCACGGTTAACAACAAAATACCCTGACATTTGGCCCCAGAGCAATTCACTACCATAGAATTCAAGTAATAGTTATTTACCACCACCGGCCCTTCTGTATCTTCCAGCATGAAGTACACTAATTTTGCGGAACATTCGAGTAGAACATGGTTCTTAGATAACCAGTCCAACCCCAATATAAGATCAAGACCGATCATCGGCAGACAAATTAAATCATGTATGAAATCACGCTGCTTGACCCTAAACGAAACTTGTGGACATCCTAGCCTAGTTACCATGGCTTCATAGGTGGCATTATACACCTTCAGGTCATAACCTAAAACCACAATCTTCAATCATAACTCACTAGCCTTCTAATATGAAATGAATGAATGCGATGCTCCAGAATCAAACAAGGCATTTAAAATCTGACCAGCCATTTCACATTTACCTCGGATAAGGGCCTCGGACCCCTCGGCACCCACAGCTGAAGTAGTAAACACCCGACTAGGCTGTTGTGCTCTCCCAGCACCTTGTCTCTGGTTTTCTGGACAGTTGGAGGCTTTATGCCCCGGCTTACCACCTGAGTAGCATAATCCCCATCTAGCCTTGCACGGAACACTAGGATGGTAACTCCACATTTGGTACAAGCCTGCTCATTCAGAGGCTGCTTCCCAAATCTCCTCCCCGAAGCATTGTTGTTGTTATTGTTAGGACTTCTGAAACTGTTCTGACCCTGAGCCCTCTGTGGTACAAAGCCTCCCCGCTTGAAAGGCGGACCTCTAGGAGCAAAACCCTTCCCTCGGTTCTGTGGGAATGGTCCCCTCTGACTCCCTCTCTCAGCAGCTGCCTTCTTCACACACTCTTCGGCAACTCTGCTCTTGTTTACCAACTCGGAAAAAGTCTTGATCTCTATAGGCCCCACTGAACAGTAGATGTCGCTTCGGAGCCCTCCTTCATACTTGATACATTTCCACTCCTTGAAGTCTCCCGAAGCTCCTTGACACATGCGGGAAAATCTGAACAGCTCTTCAAACTTGTCTGTGTACTCAGATACAAACATAGTTCCCTGCTTCAGCTGCAGTAACTCTAGTTCCTTGGCCGTCCTAGTAGAGTTCGAAAAGTATTTCTTGTAGAATTCTTCCTGGAAGGCATCCCAGGTGATAGGGTCATCACCCTGCTGTATGAGACGTCAGGTACCATGCCACCAATGCGACGCTTCCCCAGTGAGTAGATAAGTAGCAAACTCGATGCACTGCTCTTCGGATACCAACTGTGCTTGTAGTGCTCGCTCCATAGCTTGAAACCAAGTGTTGGCTTCGGTTGGATTGGTAGTTCCCTTGAACTTTGGCAGATTGACCTTTAAGAAGGTCGCCAATGTCATTGGACCTTGAGTCCTGTTTCTGCCATTTCCCCCACTGTGATTATTGTTGTTCATCTGCTGCCCAAGTGCCTCAGCAGTGGCCTGCATAGCAGTAGCCATGTTCTGCAATGTGGCCATGAAGTTCATAGTGTCATTCGGGTTGGTTTCCAGCCCTTGAGTACCGGCACGTCCTCTCCCACGGCCTCAACCACATCCACGAGGCGCCATCTGGTTCCTATACACACCAAACAATCGATATCAAATTGATCAGTCTCAATATCGGAAGTCTAGTGCTTCAAAGTCCCAAATGTATGCTCATGAACGTTTATGCCAGTTATATCAGTCAGATATCCTAATAGCACATAAACACAAACACAGAGAATGCACAAAAGCATAGTCAGTCCGTCCCTCAGGCTCTATAGAAACGAACTGCTCTGATACCATAATGTAACACCCTACCACACAGAGTCTTATGCTTAAGTCATAAAACAGAGGTGGCGAGGTGTTACGACCTCTAAAAATAAAATTTAGTGCATGTAGTATTGCAAGAATGTTCATAACTAGGAGCCTTTGAAGAAAAAGGGATAAATCAAAACCGTTAAATCGAAAAGCGCAACACTCTGATCGATAACGTAAACGAATAGATAGAGAGCAAGCTGACGCTAAGAGATATACAAAGGAGTGCCAAAATACATATATCAAGACTCCGGACTCAGCTTGCAAAGGTAACCGGTCCGAGCATATCAATATATATATATATATATATATATATATATATATATATATATATAAGGGAATTACCCAATAACAACCCCAAAAGACAAAATACAAAACCTGCTTCTCCAAAATACCCTCTAAGAGAAGTTAATACAAAATACATATACAGTGGAGAATATAAGCATCTAAACAAGTATATAAGATCAAAATAAAATCCCGAAAAGCTAAAGATCTCCGCCAAAAGGAAGTCTCCAGCATGCCTCAGCGAGGAGCCTCACGTCCTGCATCTGAAAACCACAAAATCCACATGGGTGAGAACCGGAGGTTCTCATCATGGTAAAAGTGCCCAAATATCTAACATGTAATGTCTTGGGAAAGCCGAAGGCAATCCTAGAACTTCAAGATTAAAATCAAAGTGTATAAATACAACTAAACCATAAGCAGTAAAAACAGGCGACTAACTTAAGGATCTTCAGGCTAACTAGATATCCGCTTTCCAAATTCTGCAAACCTCCCAACCGCCAATAGTAATAGAGATGCAAGCACAAATATATCAAACAAAGAGATGCACAAGTAGGAAGCAGATAAGACAATTAGGCAATTAGCAAGTAATGATGAAGTCAATTAGGCAATCTAGACAATTCACATATAATGCATATGATGCATGCCTGCCCTAGTGGCTGATGAGTCTCATTTGTCAGTTATAAAGCCAACGCGACAAGTCCTGGTAGCTAACCATTGGAATGTCCCTCTATCGTGCATCCCCAACTTGAGTTATTCTCAATACAAATTATAATTTCATATATATCCAACACCCTCACTGGTGTATATTGATGCCAAGGCATCTTAGTCTAGTTTTACTAGTCTTTTTCCTTTGTTTCTAATAGGTTTTATACACTTTCTTGAGTTACAAGTAAGCCATTTGGGTGGAAATTCATGTGTATTTGGATTTAATCAACCATGAGTAAATTGATGCATTTTCACGAGGTTTTGTGCTATAATTGCTTATATGTCAAGGATGATAATAAGTCTCATGATTTTAGCATAGCTTTGATGCATTTGTTGATTGATGACAGGTGACAAAAGGCTTGGAGGAAGGTTGAAGAAAAGGGATGGCAGAAGACAGCAAAACCACCCTGGGGGAAGCTCAAGTTTGTGCCAATGTTTGCCTCAAACTTGAGGTCAAACGTTGGCTTAAGAAAGAATCCAGGAGGTGCCAAAGTTTGCGCCAACATTTGTCTCAAACTTGAGGTCAAACGTTCGCACAATTACTACCAGGGGAGGAGCAACGGTTGCCTCAAACTTGAGGTCAAACGTTGGCACAATTACTACCCAGGGGAGGAGCCAACGTTCACGCCAATGTTTGCCTCAAACTTGAGGTCAAACATTGGCACAATTAATACCCAGGGGAGGAGCCAACGTTCACGCCAACGTTTGCCTCAAACTTGAGGTCAAACGTTGGCTTCACAATGTTCTTGGAGGGAGCACGTTTGAGCTCACGTTTGACCTCAAACATGAACTCAAACGTGAGTGACAGAAAGAGCACCGTTCTGCATAATTTTTAACACTCCAACATTTGAGTTAAAGTTTGCCTCAAACTTTGACTCAAACTTAAAGGCTCCAAAGTCCAAATTGCAAACGGATTTCTTCTCAAGTCCAAGAGCAACCAACTGAGGCTATCTTCCATCCAATTTCATCATGGCCAAGGCCCAAATTCAAGGCTTCAAGACCATTAGAAGAAAGTGTATAAATAGAAGTTAATTTGATTTAGAAGGGGGAACTTTTACTTTGAACATTTGTACCTCTTTTAGAATTTTTCTTTCTGTAACTTTGATTTTGGATCTAGGAGGAGAATTGAATTTTCTTCCTCTCTGGGTTTCTTGTTTTCTTTTCTGTAAATCTTGCTTGAGTCTTGGGTGTTGAGAATTGAGGAAATTCTGTCTCAATCTCACCTTGAGATCTCTCTCTGTTTTCGTTTCACTGCACCATTTGAGAAATTGAAATTTGAATTTACTTTTTCTACTGTTTGATCTTTAATTCTCTTGCAATTGATATTTGAATTGGATCAAGGAAGGTAGTGAGATCTAGACTTGGATTTCTAGTCTCTTGACCCCTAAGATCTGCATTTTTATTTTAGTTCATTTGCTGAATGCTTCTTGAAGCTGATTTATTTTTCTGTTTGAAATTAATCTCAATTTACTTCATCATCTGCTCTTCTACTTGTTGCAATTTTACTTTCTCTTGCTTAATTTCTGCAATCCCAATTCCCAATTCCTTTTATAATTCAAGCAATTTACATTTCTTGCACTTTAAGCTTCAGTCATTTATATTTCTTGCAATCTAAGTTTCTGCAATTTATATTACTTGCACTTTAAGATTCAGCTCTTTTAACTCTTCTGTACTTTAAATTCTTGTCAATTATCCCTATCCCTTTAAATTTCAAGCAATTTAGCTTCTGTTGGATACAAATCACTCAAATTAATTCTTGTTCGCTTGACTAAATCAACCAGTAAAATAAAATTGCTCAATCCTTCAATCCCTGTGGGATCGACCTCACTCACGTGAGTTATTATTACTTGATGCGACCCGGTACACTTGCCGGTGAGTTTTGTGTTGGATCGTTTTCCACACATCAAGTTTTTGGCACCGTTGCCGGGGATTGATTAGATTGACAATGATAAAGTGAGGTGGTGGTCTAGATCAAGCACTTTTTTCTTTTCTGTTACTTTACTTTTTGATTAACCCACTAACTGTTTGAATTTTTGCCTAAACTAACCAAAACTTCACTCTAGCAATGGATTGAAGTGTTACTATTTTTCTGGGTTTTGTGTGATTTTCTTTGTTTTAGTTGTATGTCCGGAACAAGGGGAGCTATACCCACTTTTTGTGAACAAGACGAAAGGACCCTCAGGAGATTAAGAAGAGCTGAAAAAGGGAAAGGCATTGTTGGAGAAGAGGATTCAGAAGAAGAATTCTAGGACATGGAAGAACACTCAACAAACCCAACAAATCCACCAGGAGGAGCAGCCAACAACAACAACAACAATCCACCACAGAGAAGAGTTTTGGCTTCCTACACATTTTGCAAATCCTAGACATTGTGGGGGTAGCATCCTTACCCCAAATGTCAATGCAAACAACTTTGAACTGAAGCCACAACTCATCACCTTGGTTCAAAACAACTGCTCCTATGGAGGAGGACCACTTGAAGACCCAAATCAACACTTGTCCACCTTTTTGAGGATTTGTGATACTGTAAAAACCAATGGTGTACATCCTGACATTTACAAGCTGCTGTTATTTCCATTTTCCCTCAGAGACAAAGCTACTCAATGGTTGAAATCATTCCCGAGAGATAGCGTCAACAATTGGGAAGATCTAGTGAGCAAGTTCCTTGCCAAATTTTACCTGCCTCAGAGGATTATTACATTGAAGACTGAAGTACAAACATTCACACAGATGGATACTGATGGATATTTTGGAAAATGAATTCCAACACCCTAAACTCACCGGCAAGTGTACCGGGTTGTATCAAGTAGTAAAACTCACTTAGAGTGAGGTCGATCCCACAGGGATTGATGGATCAAGCAATTTTAGTGGGTAATTAGTTTAGTCAAGCTAACATTGAAATGAATTGAGTGAAATGTAGCCAACAGAAAGTAAATGACAAGAAAATTTAAAGTGCAGAAAGTAAAATTGCAAGTAACTTAAAGAACAAGAAAGTAAAATAGCTGAAACTTAAATTGCAAGATATGTAAATTGCAGTGAATTGTAAAGGGGGGGTTGGGATGTTGGAAATTAAAGAAAAGCAGTAAACCAGTAACTTAGAATAAGTACAGAAAATGTAAATTTGCAGGAAATGTAAATCAAGCTCACAGTCAACATCAAATGTAAAATGCAGAGGAATCTAATTGCAGGGAAAGTAAAAGGAATTGGGTGCTGGAAATTAAAAGTTCAACTAGAAAGTGTAAATAGCAATCAAACAGAGAAGTAAAAGATGCAATAACATGCAATAGATCTAAACAGAAAAGGGAAATTGCTTGAAAAATTTAAAACAGCAAGATATCTCAACTTAATTGCAAAATCCAAAAAGACAAGTGAAGATCTCAGGGGATCAATGAGACTAGAAAACAAGTCTAGATCTCAACCCCTTCCTTGATCCAGCAGAAAACAATATTGCAGAAGAAAGAAAGATGAAGCAGTAAATGAAAACTCAGGTTTAATTCTCAATTCACTAAGATTATGCAGGAGAAGAACAAAGAGAAGCTTCAGATCAAGAATGAAACAGAATTTCTTCACTCTCAATCCAAAACTCAAATTCAAAAAGGAAAGAGAGAGAGCTCTCTATTATTACTCTCTATTGGAGCCAGCCTCTAATGCTCTCTAATGGAGCTCACCTCCTATGCTCTTTAATGGAGCTCCTCTCTTTTGAAAATGAGAATGATGCCTTTATATAGGCTTTCTACAAAATAAAATGAAATTGAAATGAAAAACAAATTAAATGAAAATCCTAATTCTAGCTTGTTCTTGTGCCTTTGAGTGATGATGTGGGCTTTGATTGCTTTGGATTTGAAGAGAGAAGGGTTTGGTTGGCCTTGGTTTAATTGGTTTGGAGCATGGGTCAAGCTTGGTTCAAGTTGGTTTGGTGTGGGACACCTCCCAAGGCAATGCTCTGCTCTCCACAAGAGCGCAGCATTTAAATTGTGTCCCTGGCCGTGTCAATTTTGGTGCGTGACAAGGTGACGTTAGGTTTTTTGCCAGTAAAGAATGTCATAAAAACAGTCGCATTGTAGATATAGTCTCTAAACCAACAAAAATCCCTTCATACAAACGTTTTGGTTGTCACAAGTAACAAACCCCTTTAAAATTGATAACCGAGTATTTAAACATCGGGTCGTCTTCTCAAGGAATTGCAGGGAGGTGTTCTTATTATTGGTTATGAGTCTTGTAAACTGAGGTTTTGAAAGTGAGGAGGTAGTATGTTAAATGATAAGAAAAATAAAATAAATAGATAAAATAAACTCTTGGCAAGGTATTAGAACTGGAAGTCCTATCCTTATCAATTGTGATGAAAATTAGATTTTAATCTCACTTTGTTAACCTCTAACTATGAAGGTAAATCAAGTGAATTAATTAGCTTAATCCTCAGGTCCTAGTCAATTCCTTATGGAAAGACTAGAGTTATTGGAGCAACTCCCAATTTCAACCACTGTTTTAATTGATAACTCAAGTACTACCAATCACTTGACCAAAGCCAAAAGGGAGAAAAATATCTAAATTAAATTAAAAGCATCAATATAAGCAAAGCAATCTTAAATCTGAAAATACCTCGAATTGCATTAACAAAAGAAATTAAATCTGGCATAGATGTTCATAAATTAAATTGAGAAAATAAATAAAAATAAAGAACCTGGGATTGAGAGTCACTCCTAAAACTAAGAGAAATCCTAAATCCTAATCCTAAGAGAAAGGAGAGAACCTCTCTCTCTAAAAACTACATCTACTCCTAAAATTGTAAATATGAGAGCCTCCTTTTGAATGGATGCAGTCCCCCACTTTATAGCCTCTAATCTGTATTTTCTGGGCCGCAAACTGGGTCAGAAACAGTCCAGAATTTGCTGATTTCGGATTTTGCCACGTTGGTTTTTCGTCACTGCGACGCGGCCGCACGGATCACGCGGTCGCATCGCCTAGAGTCAGAGGAACTCTAGCATATTATATATCAAATCGAAGCCCCGGACGTTAGCTTTCCAACGCAACTGGAACTGCATCGTTTGGACCTCTATAGCTAAAGTTATAGCCGTCTGAGTGCGAAGAGGTCAGGCTGGACAGCTTAGCAATTTCTTCAACTTCTTGTATTCCTTCCACTTTTGCATACTTCTTTTCCATCCTCCAAGCCATTCCTGCCCTGTAATCTCTGAAATCACTCAACACACATATCAAGGCATCTAATGGTAATAAGAGAGGATTAATATTAGCAATTATAAGTCCAAAGAAGCATGTTTTCAATCAAAGCACATAATTAGGAAGGTAAATGTAAAACTATGCAAATAGTATGAATAAGTGGGTAAAGAGTAGATAAAAACCACTCAATTGAGCACAAGATAAACCATGAAATAGTGGTTTATCAACCTCCCCACACTTAAACAAAAGCATGTCCTCATGCTAAGCTTAAGAGAACTATAAAGATGAAGAGGAGAGGTAGGATGTATGAAATGCAACCTATCTATATGAATGCAACTACATGCAAAATATTTTTACTTACTTGGTTAAGAGTAAATAAGTTCTCCAAGAATAAATATGAACTGGATTTCACTAATTCAAATCATAAAAAATGAAGTACAAAAAGACTTGTAGAAGAAAATAGCTCATGAAAGCAGGGAACAAGGAATTGAGCATCGAACCCTCATTGGTAGTGTATACACTCTAATCATTCAAGTGTTTAAAGTTCGATCTCTGAATTCTCCACTAACCTTGCTTTCTAAGGCTTGCTCTTCATCTAACAATCAACACTTAAAGATTGCACCGTCCTTGGTGCATGCTGAGATGTGCAGGTGGACGGGTTGCTCCAACTGACGCTTGTAGATGGAGGTGCCTTAGTTGGAGATCTCTTGGTTCCTTTCCTTGCTAGTGTCTTGCCAGTGGCCTTCTCTTTTTCTTTCTTGGTACCCATGCCTAAGGAAGAAGAAAAAAGGAAGAGTGTAAAATATAGAAAACTAAGACTGGAAGGGAGAAAATTTCAAGTGATAAGGAATGCTAAAGGAAAGATGATAGCTCAACTACATGGTAGCTACAACATGTAGGAAAGACAACAATAAAGATCAAAAAGGGGCAATTCAAAATAATAAGATGCAAGAGGATTAAAACATGCAAATAATAGGCATGAGAAGCATAGCTCAAGCATCAAGTAATAAATGTGATGAATTAAAGAGCATGTGTAATGATGACAATTGTGAATGATAATCCCAAATACATGTGGAGCACAAATGTTGTGAAAAAGAGGCATGCAAGTGAAAGAGTAAAATAAAATAAGATTTAAAATGCCATAAAAGCTTTTTTCACAAACACTGGGTGTGAAAGTTAAAATAGGGATGAAAATAATGTAATCCAAATGTATAAGAGAGCCATGAATAAATGTCAATTGTCAAATCTCTCCTCAGAATAGCCATCTGCTCAAATAAATTAAGGCACTTATCTAAATAAAACTCCAACACCAATGAGAATAATGCAATGAATAAAATATGCAAATAAATGAAGTAAAATAAAATGAGAGGGAAAAAGGATGAAAAGAAGAAAAAGAAAGTGAGAAAGGAGAGAGAAGGAAGAAATTAGGATTAGAAAAGACAAGATAAGAAAATTGGCACTAATCCGGATAGGTTGTGCGACGTTGGCGACGCGGTCGCGTGGGTGACGCGGTCGCGTGGTGCGCAAATAAGGTTAGGCGACGCGGACGCGTGGGGCACGCGATCGCGTGACTTGATTTGTGCTAGTGGCGCGAGTGCAGCCTCGTGGTCGCACAACTCTCTGTTCAAAACTTAGTATTGCCAAAATCCAGGGTGACGCGATCGCGTGGGGCCTGTGATCGCGTGAGTGGCCATTATGAGTATATGACGCGGTCGCGTCGGTCACGCGTCCGCGTGGAAAGGTCTGTGCGTCTAGCGCCAGTCCAGCATCACTCCAGCTCATCTTTCGGCCATGCACCCTTTTTACGCGGATTTCAGGTCACGCGGCCGCGTGGGTGACGCGGTCGCGTGAGAGGCCATTATTCCCATATGACGCGGTCGTGTGGGTCGATTTGTGCCATTGGCACGCCTCCAGCGCTGCTCCTGCGTAACTCTCTGTTCATATTAATATTGTCTCCCATCTCCTTGCGACGCGGACGCGTCGCTGATGCGATCGCGTCGCATGCTCGCTTTTTTTTTTTTTTTAAATCTGAAAAATGCAGAATGCAGTGTTAATATGAATGTGATGCAAAACTCCAGGTTCAATATAACAAAATAGAATAAAATTCAAAAACAAATAAAACTAAATAAAAATAAAAAAGGACGATCATACCATGGTGGGTTGTCTCCCACCTAGCACTTTTAGTTAAAGTCCTTAAGTTGGACATTTGATGAGCTTCCTGTTATGGTGGCTTATGCTTGAACTCATCCAGGAATCTCCACCAGTGTTTGTGATTCCAGTAACCTTCGGGGTCCCAAACTAGGCATGTAAAACCCTTGAGCAGCTTCAAAAAGATTCTTAGGCTCCCGGGGTAACAAGTGTCAGAGCAGATTCCAGGATCCCAAATCTTGCTTTTACACCCATCCTTGTCGGGATCTGTGTTTTTCCTTCCGGGTGAAAGGTGATCTGAATTCTCACTGCAGCGACCAAACAGTTTCCTAGACCCATTCAGTTGAGCTTTATACCAACCTTTGCATTTGAACTTAAAGCTTCCAACCATGATGAACCTTGCTTGACAATTCTTATCACTGGCTATCTTCCTCTTACTCTTAATGCCACAAAGAGCTCTAAGTTGACCATCCGTCTCCAGTAGCCCATATTCAAGTGGGATTAGAAAGCTATGGGATATGAATTTTGCCCACTTGAATGTTGTGAAGGATGATGGCAACTTAGGGGGAGGTATTTTTAATGAAATTGCAAGCTCCACTCCCTTGTGCTCTTTTCTGATAACTACCACCTCTTTGCAAGCTTCTTTAATTTCAACCTCTTCCTCTTGGTAGCTCTCTTTAAATTCAATCTCCTCTTCATTGCTTTCCAAGGGCATGGGAGGTTGTGCTTTTTCTTCTTGAATCTCCATCTCTTGATCAACCTCTTCCAAGTCTTCAACTATGATATGCTTTGGAGGTTGTACACCCTCCTCAGCATCAATTACAACCGTCTTGGAAGGAGGCTCTATGTCTTGACTTTTCCATGGAGGTTCTGCATCTCCTAAGTCTTCAACCACTTCTTCTTCTTCTTGAACAATGACAGCTTCTTCTACTTGTTCTAGTACGAATTCATTCTCTGTCTTGCCCACTGGGGTTTCTGGTATCTCCTTCATGCTACGCTCTTCACTAGACTGTCCACATAGAGCTGTGGCTGATAAAATCAAGTGGATTAATTAGCTTAATCCTCAGGTCCTAGTCAATTCCTTATGGAAAGACTAGAGTTATTGGAGCAACTTCCAATTTCAACCACTGTTTTAATTGATAACTCAAGTACTACCAATCACTTGACCAAAGCCAAAAGGGAGAAAAATATCTAAATTAAATTAAAAGCATCAATATAAGCAAAGCAATCTTAAATCTGAAAATACCTCGAATTGCATTAACAAAAGAAATTAAATCTGGCATAGATGTTCATAAATTAAATTGAGAAAATTAATAAAAATAAAGAACCTGGGATTGAGAGTCACTCCTAAAACTAAGAGAAATCCTAAATCCTAATCCTAAGAGAAAGGAGAGAACCTCTCTCTCTACAAACTACATCTACTCCTAAAATTGTAAATATGAGAGCCTCCTTATGAATGGATGCAGTCCCCCACTTTATAGCCTCTAATCTGTATTTTCTGGGCCGCAAACTGGGTCAGAAACAGTCCAGAATTCGCTGATTTCGGATTTTGCCATGCTGGTTTTTCGTCACTGCGACACGGGCGCATGGATCACGCGGTCGCGTCGCCTAGAGTCAGAGGAACTCTAGCATATTATATATCAAATCGAAGCCCCAGACGTTAGCTTTCCAACGCAACTGAAACTACATCGTTTGGACCTCTGTAGCTAAAGTTATAGTCGTCTGAGTGCGAAGAGGTCAGGCTGGACAGCTTAGCAATTTCTTCAACTTCTTGTATTCCTTCCACTTTTGCATACTTCTTTTCCATCCTCCAAGCCATTCCTGCCCTGTAATCTCTGAAATCACTCAACACACATATCAAGGCATCTAATGGTAATAAGAGAGGATTAATATTAGCAATTATAAGTCCAAAGAAGCATGTTTTCAATCAAAGCACATAATTAGGAAGGTAAATGTAAAACCATGCAAATAGTATGAATAAGTGGGTAAAGAGTAGATAAAAACCACTCAATTGAGCACAAGATAAACCATGAAATAGTGGTTTATCAACCTCTCCACACTTAAACAAAAGCATGTCCTCATGCTAAGCTTAAGAGAACTATAAAGATGAAGAGGAGAGGTAGGATGTATGAAATGCAACCTATCTATATGAATGCAACTACATGCAAAATATTTTTACTTACTTGGTTAAGAGTAAATAAGTTCTCCAAGAATAAATATGAACTGGATTTCACTAATTCAAATCATAAAAAATGAAGTACAAAAAGACTTGTAGAAGAAAATAGCTCATGAAAGCAGGGAACAAGGAATTGAGCATCGAACCCTCACTGGTAGTGTATACACTCTAATCATTCAAGTGTTTAAAGTTCGATCTCTCAATTCTCCAATAACCTTGCTTTCTAAGGCTTGCTCTTCATCTAACAATCAACACAAATTTAATGCACAGATACACATATCAAGAGGTCTTTTAAGGGTTGTAATGGGGTTAGTGTCAAGGTAGGATTGTATTTGGCCAAGTGGACTAAAATCTGAATCCTTAATTAACTTAAACTTTTCACCTAACTTAAACAATCCATGTAATCATAATACAAAAACCTAACTGTCCATTAACCATGTTATCCATGTATTCATGCATTCAAATTTCAAGTACAGTACATATGCATTGCTTTCAACACTTAACTTTGGGGCATTTTGTCCCTTTTTTATTGTTTGCTTTTTTTTTCTTTTTTTTTTCTCTTTTTCTTTTTCTTTTCTCTTTTTTTTTATTTTTTTTTTATTTTTCTCAATGCATATGATTAAATTATTGAATGTATGAATCATGTTCTAAACATTTCTTTCACATTTTCATAAAGATATATAATACCCAATTCTTAAACCAAATATTTCCAAACCCAATTTTCCCACACTTAATTCATGAGCACTCTCACTAGTCTAAGCTAACCAAGGATCC
This sequence comes from Arachis ipaensis, assembly GCF_000816755.2. Lineage (NCBI taxonomy): Eukaryota > Viridiplantae > Streptophyta > Magnoliopsida > Fabales > Fabaceae > Arachis > Arachis ipaensis. The sequence continues at coordinate 75,758,582 of NC_029792.2, forward strand.
AAATTAAGGACAATATTATTTTTCTGCTTAAAGTTAGTGATGAGCTAAAGTAAAGAACAAAGGGATAAAATAGGCTCAAATTGGTTTGCAAAGGATAATGAAAGGTAAGGCCATATGGGTATGTAAGCTCAGTGAAACAAAGGCCTCAATCATATAAGTGCATGTATACATCAAACAATGGAAATATAGAATTAAGCAAGACAAAGATCACAATTTTTGAGAGAAAAACACACATCAAAAATAAAATATTGGTTGAAAAATGCAACCAATTCAAATAGGCTCAAAATCTCACAGGTTTTGTGTGTTCGAGCTCTAAACCATGTTCCAGTATAATATTTCTTCAAACAAGTGTAATATTAAATTTTATTCAAATTAGTGAAATGCTCTAAAAGGTTTCTTGAAAAAGAAAATATTACTTCAACCAAGTGGTAAAATATGCAAAAAATCAAACAAATATGCAATTAAACATGCAAATGCAACAATGAGCAAACAAATAAAATAAAAATTTTGGTGTTGAGTCAGGAAATAACTAACCCATGGAGATCGGTATCGACCTCCCCACACTTAAAGATTGCACCGTCCTTGTTGCATGCTGAGATGTGCAGGTGGACGGGTTGCTCCAACTGACGCTTGTAGATGGAGGTGCCTTAGTTGGAGATCTCTTGGTTCCTTTCCTTAAATGTCAATTGTCAAATCTCTCCTCAGAATAGCCATCTGCTCAAATAAATTAAGGCACTTATCTAAATAAAACACCAATGCAATGAATAAAATATGCAAATAAATGAAGTAAAATAAAATGAGAGGGAAAAAGGATGAGAAGAAGAAAAAGAAAGTGAGAAAGGAGAGAGAAGGAAGAAATTAGGATTAGAAAAGAGAAGATAAGAAAATTGGCACTAATCCGGATAGGTTGTGCGACGCTGGCGACGCGGTCGCGTGGGTGACGCGGTCGCGTGGTGCGCAAATAAGGTGAGGCGACGCGGACGTGTGGGGCACGCGATCACGTGACTTGATTTGTGCTAGTGGCGCGAGTGCAACCTCGTGGTCGCACAACTCTCTGTTCAAAACATAGTATTGCCAAAATCCAGGGTGACGCGATTGCGTGGGGCCTGCGATCGCGTGAGTGGCCATTATGAGTATATGACGTGGTCGCGTCGGTCACGCGTCCGCGTGGAAAGGTCTGTGCGTCTAGCGCCAGTCCAGCATCACTCCAGCTCATCTTTCGGCCATGCACCCTTTTTACGCGGATTTCAGGTCACGCGGCCGCGTCACCGCGTCGGTGACGCGGTCGCGTGGGAGGCCATTATTCCCATATGACGCGGTCGCGTGGGTCGATTTGTGCCATTGTCACGCCTCCAGCACTGCTCCTGCGTAACTCTCTGTTCATATTAATATTGTCTCCCATCTCCTTGCGACGCGGACGCGTCGCTGATGCGATCGCGTCGCGTGCTCGCTTTTTTTTTTTTTTAAATCTGAAAAATGCAGAATGCAGTGTTAATATGAATGTGATACAAAACTCCAGGTTCAATATAAAAAAATAGAATAAAATTCAAAAACAAATAAAACTAAATAAAAATGAAAAAGGACGATCATACCATGGTGGGTTGTCTCCCACCTAGCACTTTTAGTTAAAGTCCTTAAGTTGGACATTTGATGAGCTTCCTGTTATGGTGGCTTATGCTTGAACTCATCCAGGAATCTCCACCAGTGTTTGTGATTCCAGTAACCTCCGGGGTCCCAAACTAGGCATGTAAAACCCTTGAGCAGCTTCAAAAAGATTCTTAGGCTCCCGGGGTAACAAGTGTCAGAGCAGATTCCAGGATCCCAAATCTTGCTTTTACACCCATCCTTGTCGGGATCTGTGTTTTTCCATCCGGGTGAAAGGTGATCTGAATTCTCACTGCAGCGACCAAACAACTTCCTAGACCCATTCAGTTGAGCTTTATACCAACCTTTGCGTTTGAACTTAAAGCTTCCAACCATGATGAACCTTGCTTGACAATTCTTATCACTGGCTATCTTCCTCTTACTCTTAATGCCACAAAGAGCTCTAAGTTGACCATCCGTCTCCAGTAGCCCATATTCAAATGGGATTAGAAAGCTATGGGATATGAATTTTGCCCACTTGAATGTTGTGAAGGATGATGGCAACTTAGGGGGAGGTATTTTTAATGAAATTGCAAGCTCCACTCCCTTGTGCTCTTTTCTGATAACTACCACCTCTTTGCAAGCTTCTTTAATTTCAACCTCTTCCTCTTGGTAGCTCTCTTTAAATTCAATCTCCTCTTCATTTCTTTCCAAGGGCATGGGAGGTTGTGCTTCTTCTTCTTGAATCTCCATCTCTTGATCAACC
>NC_029792.2:75760956-75778568 GCF_000816755.2 Arachis ipaensis
GATAAATAAAATAAAAAGAATAGTAAATTGTATGATGGAGGAGTGAAAGTTTTAGGGTCAAATGTTCTGAGTATTGGTTATTATTCTTGTGGAGGGACGTTAAGGAACTCTTCTGCTGGGCTCCAAATTTATGAGCCAATAGTTAAAATTTCCCCAAACAATGAACACTGTTGGTTTATAACTATAAAATAAACTCTTGGCAAGGTATTAGAACTGGAAGTCCTATCCTTATCAATTGTGATGAAAATTGGATTTTAATCTCACTTTGTTAACCTCTAACTATGAAGGAAAATCTAGTGGATTAATTAGCTTAATCCTCAGGTCCTAGTCTATTCCTTATGAAAAGACTAGAGTTATTGGAGCAACTCCCAATTTCAACCACTGTTTTAACTGATAACTCAAGTACTACCAATCACTTGACCAAAGCCAAAAGGGAGAAAAATATCTAAATTAAATTAAAAGCATCAATATAAGCAAAGCAATCTTAAATCTGAAAATACCTCGAATTGCATTAACAAAAGAAATTAAATCTGACATAGATGTTCATAAATTAAATTGAGAAAATAAATAAAAATAAAGAACCTGGGATTGAGAGTCACTCCTGAAACTAAGAGAAATCCTAAATCCTAATCCTAAGAGAGAGGAGAGAACCTCTCTCTTTAAAAACTACATCTACTCCTAAAATTGTAAATATGAGAGCCTCCTTTTGAATGGATGCAGTCCCTCACTTTATAGCCTCTAATCTGTATTTTTTGGGCCGCAAACTGGGTCAGAAACAGTCCAGAATTCGCTGGTTTCGGATTTTGCCACGCTGGTTTTTCGTCACTGCGACGCGGCCGCATGAATCATGCGGTCGCGTCGCCTAGCGTCAGGGGAACTATAGCATATTATATATCAAATCGAAGCCCCGGACGTTAGCTTTCTAACGCAACTGGAACCGCATCGTTTGAACCTCTGTAGCTAAAGTTATAGCCGTTTGAGTGCGAAGAGGTCAGGCTGGACAGCTTAGCAATTTCTTCAACTTCTTGTATTCCTTCCACTTTTGCATGCTTCTTTTCCATCCTCCAAGCCATTCCTGCCCTGTAATCTCTGAAATCACTCAACACACATATCAAGGCATCTAATGGTAATAAGAGAGGATTAATATTAGCAATTATAAGTCCAAAGAAGCATGTTTTCAATCAAAGCACATAATTAGGAAGGTAAATGTAAAACCATGCAAATAGTATGAATAAGTGGGTAAAGAGTAGATAAAAACCACTCAATTGAGCACAAGATAAACCATGAAATAGTGATTTATCACAAGGTCCAAGCATCAAAGTAGCGCTCCGCTCTCACCAAGAGCGCAGCATCCTTGCTTCCTTGGTGAGGTATCCGTGTTCAAGCCTTGGGGTTGCACTCTTGCCTAATTTCCTTGCATTTTCTTTGGGAGAGAGCACGATAATGCTCTCCATGAGAGCGCAGCACTCTCTAAGTGAGCGCTACTTTGCTTTGGAGTGAGGCTCCAGCTTCGAACCTTGGTGGGAGCATTGGCTGATTTTTTTGCTTGTTTTTTGTCCTTAAAGATGCATTTCATTCGTCCCTTAATTTCCTGCCAAATATAGATTTCCATATATCGTTGGAAAGCTCTAAATGTCAGCTTTTCTTGGCAAGAGCGGAGCTTTGTGTGCTGATTGCCAATTTCCTTTAATTTGGTCATGGGCGACGCTTTTAAAAGCGTGGCCTAAGCCTCCAAAGTGTGCTCCAACTTCAAAGTGTGCCCCAAAGCTCTTTTTTTCTCCTTTTTAGCTTATTTTGTGCTTTTTGTTTCTTTTTCTTCTTATCTCTTACAAAATTTATAAAATCAAACGATCAAAAAAATATACCATTTAAGTACAAAAGCATTCATTATTTATGCACAAATTATTAATTTCTTGTATGAAAAAGCATAGAAAAACATGACATGGTGACATGTCATCAGATACTGAACCCATCTATGAGGCATGGGAGAGATACAAGGCTCTAATCAGGAAGTGCCCACCTGAAATGTTCAATGAATGGGACATATTGCAGAATTTTTATGAAGGCTTAACATTGAAATCTCAGGAGGCTCTGGATCATTCAGCTGGAGGCTCTTTGCAACTCATGAAAACTGCAGAGGAGGCCCAAAATCTCATTGATATGGTGGCTAACAACCAATATTTCTTTTCTCACCAAAGGCAACGCCAACCATCACAAAGGAAAGGAGTGATGGAGTTGGAAGGAGTGGACTCAATCCTAGCTCAAAATAAATGATGCAGCAACAGATTCAACAACAATTTGAGCAAATGGCCAAAAGGATTGACAGCCTCCAAGTTGCAGCAGTAAATACAAGTCAGCCATCAACCACATAGGGGCAAGGAGAAGAAACTTGTGAAGAGCAACAGCAAGAACAAGTGAATTACATGCATAATCAAGGCTCTGGACACAATGAGGTCTATAGTGACACTTACAACCCCTCCTGGAAAAACCACCCCAACCTCAAATGGGGAGAGAATCACACTCAGACTCAACAGCCATGGCAAAGAAATTCAACCCAAAACAGTTGGAAAAACATAAACCACAACAACCAGCAGAATAACAACCAAAATACATACACCCCAAAACACTTACCCCAACTCTAACCATCATCCATCTAATAATCAAACCACCAACCAAAACACTTACCATCAACCCTCAACACCCCACTACCAACCAATCTCACAAGACTCTCAGAGGATCACCAATTTGGAGCTCTTAATAGAGAAAATGATGAAGCATCAAGAGATGACAACAAAGAACCAGGAAGCTTCCATGAAGAATATGGAGAGGCAGATTGGACAGCTTTCCAAGCAAATTGCTATTGAGAGACCATCAAGCTCACTACCAAGCGACACTATTCCTAATCCAAAAGAATAGTGCAAAGCTATATAGCTAGGAGTGGAAAGACATTGGTAGACAACAAAGAAGCAACCAAGAAGCCTAAGGAAAGTGACAAAGAACCAACAGAAAAAGAGGAAGCTAGCAACAAGGATGTGACAACAGGCAAGCAGGCTCAAAAAAAGGAAGACCAACCACAAATCTCAAGAAAGGGGAAGGAAGCAATGGAGGAACAAACCTAAGGACAGCAGAAAGCAGAGAAAATCTTTACACCTCCACTGTCATATCCCCAAAGGTTCAACAAAGAAGTAAAGGATCAACACTTTCATAAGTTCCTTGAGACTTTCAAGAAGTTGGAGATAAACATTCCATTGGCTGAGGCACTAGAGCAGATGCCTCTATATGCCAAATTTCTGAAAGAGCTCATTAACATGAAGATGAGTTGGCATGAGAACAAAACTATAATGCTCATTGAAGAATGCAGGGCATTAATTCAAAAAAGACTTCCACCCAAACTTGAAGACCTTGGAAGTTTCTTTCTGCCTTGTACCATTGGAAGATTGATCATCAACAAGGCAATGTGTGATTTAGAGGCAAGCATCAACCTAATGCCCTCTTCTCTGGTAAAAAAGCTTTGTATAGAGGAAGTGAAGCTAATACAAATGTCTCTGGAACTGGTGGATAAATCAGTGATATGTCCCAGGGGTGTGATTGAAAACCTTCTAGTTAAGGTGGACAAATTCATATTCCCTGTAGACTTTGTGGTCTTAGACTCAGATGAGGATGAAGGTGATTCCATCATACTTGGAAGACCATTCTTGGACACAGCTAGGGCCATTATAGATGTGGAGCAAGGAGAGCTGACCCTCAGAATGCATGATGAAAGCATCACTCTGAATGTATTTCCAAAAACACAACTCATTGATGAAAAGAAGAATTGCATGGAAACTGACAAGGAAGACTTGCAATGGAAGGAAGGAAGCAACAAGACAACCAGTAATCACCTTCCAAAGCAAGAAACAAACAACACAGCAAGAAGGAAAGAGAAGGAGACGATGCAGAGTGATGAAGGAACTCAAGAAGAAATTGAAGTGTTGACCACTAATAAGGAAAATCCCAAAACAAAGTCCACTGTCAAAGAAGAAAGATCAACAAAAAGGAGAAAGAAAAGCAAGAAAAAGACTCAGAAGGGGTGGAAGAATAAGAAGATCCCAACTGAGGGATTTTCCAAAGGTGATAAAGTGCAATTAGTCTACCAACAGTTGGGAACAAACCAACCATTTGATGACTACTATACTGTCAGCCAACTACTCTCACTTGAACATGCTGAAATTGAGCACCAAGGCACAAAAAGAAGGCTCACAGTGAGGGGGGACAAGCTGCGACATTTCAGTCATCAACCACCTTAAGGGGGCCAATGTCAAGCTAGTGACAATAAAGAAGCGCTTGTTGGGAGGCAACCCAACCTGAGGAAGTTCACTTTTCATAGCTATTTCAATAAAAGGGTTAATTAGACTTATCTATATTGCAAGGAGCTAAGTTTGGTGTTGCACACCAAAATAAATTAAGGGAGAATGAAGGATTCTAAGTTTGGTGTTCCGCCAAAATCTCATTTAAAAGCACATTCTCACCTTCTGCATACATAGCTGCTAGCTCCGAGCAATTAGATAAACCAATTAACCAATTGTTTACCTTTTAGTTTTTCTAGTTTTTATTACCTTTAGTAAAGACAAAAGGATTTCACATATGGTTAACCTGTTGCATCAAAAGCATTGGCAAGAAATTAAGTTTGGTGTTCCCACACCAAAATAAGTTTGAAAGCCGTCTTAAATTCATGCATATTAACCATATACTTAAGGGCTTGAGAAGCCACTTTTGAGAACTATGCAGGAAAACATTCAATCGGTGGAGGGAACCTGCATCATTGTCCAAAGGAAATGCAACAAGGAGAGATAATGATGACAGAAAAGAGCTGAGAAGACATTCCCAATAGGTTGTATTGATACTTAACCCTTGCTGCTTTGAAGTACTTTAATTTGGAAATTCCTATATATCTTACTAAAGTATTCATTTGGTTGCAAGTGAAATTGTTTGTCAAGAATGCTGATATGCATAATAATTGTCATCCTTCATTACCTTGAATTTTGTTTTGTTTCCCATGTGCCTGAATAAAAGAGAAATGTTTGAATTAGGAAGTCGATATCCAATGTTGCAAAAGTGAGAATGAAAGTTAGTGGTGGTATTTGTTGATTTAATGTCTGACTCATAAAATAAATGCTGCATAATGATATGTTCTTTGAAGAATGAACTAGTTTGCTATTATAAAGGCTTGTATCATTTAGGATCCCTTGAGAATGAAATAACAAAAAGAAAAAGGAAGAGAAAAAGCCAAAAGTGGCAAAGAAAATAAACAATAAGGCTAGGCACCAATAGCTTGGACCCTAGGACACATGCCTGTGGTGTTTTTGTATTAGGATATGCTTGGACAAGTAAGTTCTGAGGAGTATTTCAAAACTTGGCAACTTAGATCAACTGATTTGGGATTGCCAACTGAAAGTCCACAATAAAGAGCAACCTAGCTACAGAACACTTAGTTATCCAAAGAGATGCTGGGCATCAATGATCCTAGGAAGAAAAGGGTGAGCCATGTGTTTGTGGTGAAGGAATGTTGAGCAAAAATTAAGCTAAAGGCTGCTGCAACATTTGCCACTAAGCCTTCAAAGAACAATAAGCTCTCTGAGCAAAACAAAAAAGGAAAAGTTAGCAAGGGAACAAGCCAAAGTAAAGCCTTATAGCAGCAAACTTAGTGAACCTTTGAGGAAACATTTCTTATGTAACAGCAAGCAATAAATGAACCACCATTGTCTGCATACAAACCCCATGGACTAAATTCAACTATATGCTCAATAAGGATATGCACACTTCTCTATTTCATGTCATTCTCTCTTATGTTTGATGCTTGCTTGGGGACAAGTAAGATTTAAGTTTGGTGTTGTGATGCCAAGGCATCTTAGCCTAGTTTTACTAGTCTTTTTCCTTTGTTTCTAATAGGTTTTATACACTTTCTTGAGTTACAAGTAAGCCATTCGGGTGGAAATTCATGTGTATTTGGATTCAATCAACCATGAGTAAATTGATGCATTTTCATGAGGTTTTGTGCTATAATTGCTTATATGTGAAGGATGATAATAAGTCTCAGGATTTTAGAATACCTTTGATGCATTTGTTGATTGATGACAGGTGACAAAAGGCTTGGAGGAAGGTTGAAGAAAGGGGATGGCAGAAGGCAGCAAAACCACCCTGGGGGAAGCTCAAGTTTGTCCCAACGTTTGCCTCAAACTTGAGGTCAAACGTTGGCTTAAGAAAGAACCCAGGAGGTGCCAAAGTTTGCGCCAACGTTTGCCTCAAACTTGAGGTCAAACGTTGGCACAATTACTACCAGGGGAGGAGCCAACGTTCACGCCAATGTTTGCCTCAAACTTGAGGTCAAACGTTGGCACAATTACTACCCAGGGGAGGAGCCAACGTTCACGCCAATGTTTACCTCAAACTTGAGGTTAAACGCTGGCACAATTAATACCCAGGGGAGGAGCCAATGTTCATGCCAACGTTTGCCTCAAACTTGAGGTCAAACGTTGGCTTCACAATGTTCTTGGAGGGAGCACGTTTGAGCTCACGTTTGACCTCAAACGTGAGTGACAGAAAGAGCACCATTCTGCATAATTTTTAACACTCCAACGTTTGAGTTAAAGTTTGCCTCAAACTTTGACTCAAACTTAAAGGTTCCAAAGTCCAAATTGCAAACGAATTTCTTCTCAAGTCCAGGAGCAACCAACTGAGGCTATCTTCAATCCAATTCCATCAAGGCCAAGGCCCAAATTCAAGGCTTCAAGACCATTAGAAGAAAGTGTATAAATAGAAGTTAATTTGATTTAGAAGGGGGAACTTTTACTTTGAACATTTGTACCTCTTTTGGAATTTTTCTTTCTGTAACTTTGATTTTGGATCTGGGAGGAGAATTGAATTTTCTTCCTCTCTGGGTTTCTTGTTTTCTTTTCTACAAATCTTGCTTGAGTCTTGGGTGTTGAGAATTGAGGAAATTTTGTCTCAATCTCACCTTGAGATCTCTCTCTGTTTTCGTTTCACTGCACCATTTGAGAAATTGAAATTTGAATTTAGTTTTTCTACTGTTTGATCTTTAATTCTCTTGCAATTGATCTTTGAATTGGATCAAGGAAGGTAGTGAGATCTAGACTTGGATTTCTAGTCTCTTGACCCCTGAGATCTGCATTTTCATATTTTAGTTCATTTGCTGAATGCTTCTTGAAGCTGATTTACTTTTCTGTTTGAAATCAATCTCAATTTACTTCATCATCTACTCTTCTACTTGTTGCAATTTTACTTTCTCTTGCTTAATTTCTGCAATCCCAATTCCCAATTCCTTTTATAATTCAAGAAATTTACATTTCTTGCACTTTAAGCTTCAGTCATTTACATTTCTTGCAATCTAAGTTTCTGCAATTTACATTACTTGCACTTTAAGATTCAGCTCTTTTAATTCTTCTGCACTTTAAATTCTTGTCAATTATCCCTATCCCTTTAAATTTCAAGCAATTTAGCTTCTGTTGGATACAAATCACTCAAATTAATTCTTGTTCGCTTGACTAAATCAACCATTAAACTAAAATTGCTCAATTCTTCAATCCCTGTGGGATCGACCTCACTCACGTGAGTTATTATTACTTGATGTGACCCGATACACTTACCGGTGAGTTTTGTGTTGGATCGTTTTCCACACATCATATATTAACGGGGGCGAGCTCATCTGGAACTTTCACAGTGTCTGGCCACACTTACAACATAGGGTCGGTAGAGCATCGACTCTTGGTGCACAAATTGTGAATCACACTTTTCACAACTCGTACCACTGACCAGCAAGTGCACTGGATCGTCCAAGTAATACTTCACGTGAGTAAGGGTCGAATCCCACGGAGATGGTTGGTTTGAAGCAATCTATGGTTATCTTGTAAATCTTAGTCAGGAAGTCAATTATGTTTATCAGTTGAATTGCAAATAAACAAGAGAGCATGAATTAAAGGTTACTTGTTATGCAGTAATGGAGAATATGTTGGAGTTTTGGAGATACTTTGTCTTCTGAATCTCTGCTTTCCTCTATCTTCTTGTTCACGCACGCACGTCCTCCTATGGCAAGCTGTATGTAGGGGTTCACCGTCGTCAATGGCTACATCCCATCCTCTCAGTGAAGAATATGCTCACATGCTCTGTCACAGCACGGCTAATCACCGGTTGGTTCTCGATCCGGTTGGAATAGAATCCCTTGATTCCTTTGCGTTTGTCACTAACGCCCAGCCTTCAGGAGTTTGAAGCTCGTCACAGTCATTCAATCCTTGAATCCTACTCAGAATACCACAGACAAGGTTTAGACTTTCCGGATTCTCATGAATGCCACCATCAATTCTAGCTTATACCACGAAGATTCTAATTAAGAGATCTAAGAGATACTCATTCAATCAGATATAGAACGGAGGTGGTTGTCAGGCACAAGTTCATGGTTTGAGGAAGGTGATGAATATCACGGATCATCACCTTCATCACAGTTAAGCGCGAATGAACATCTTAGATAGGAACAAGCGTGTTTGAATGGAAAATAGAAATACTTGCATTAATTCATCGAGGCACAGCAGAGCTCCTCACCCCCAACAATGGAGTTTAGAGACTCATGCCGTCAAAGAGTACAAAGTTTAGATCTAAAATATCATGAGATGCAAAATAAGTCTCTAAAAGTTGTTTAAATACTAAACTAGTAGCCTAGGTTTACAAAAAATGAGTAAACTATGATGGATGATGCAGAGATCCACTTCTGGGGCCCACTTGGTGTGTGCTGGGGCTGAGATTTAAGCAATTCATGTGCAGAGGCGCCATTCAATCATTGAATCCTACTCGGAATACCACAGACAAGGTTTAGACTTTTCGGATTCTCTTAAATGCCGCCATCATTCTAGCTTACGCCACGAAGATTCCGGTTAAGAGATCTAAGAGATATTCATTCTAGCTTATTTCATGTAGAACGGAAGTGTTTGTCAGGCACGTGTTCATAGGGGAGAATGGTGATGAGCGTCACACATAATCATCACCTTCATCACGTTCTTGGGTGCGAATGGATATCTTAGAAGCGAAATAAGATGAATTGAATAGAAAACAGTAATACTTTGCATTAATCTTTGAGGAATAGCAGAGCTCCACACCTTAATCTATGGAGTGTAGAAACTCTACCGTTGAAAATACATAAGTGAAAGGTCCAGGCATGGCCGAGATGGCCAGTCCCTAAAATGTGATCACAGGATCAAAATACAATCCAGGATCCAGGATGGTCAAAAGGACGTCTAATACAATAGTGAAAGGTCCTATTTATAATAAACTAGCTACTAGGGTTTACATGAGTAAGTAATTGATGCATAAATCCACTTCCGGGGCCCACATGGTGTGTGTTTGGGCTGAGCTTGAGTGTTGCACGTGTAGAGGTCCTTCTTGGAGTTGAACGCCAGTTTTTGTGCCAGTTTGGGCGTTCAACTCTGGTTTTGGCTCCTTTTCTGGAAACTATCAATGAAACAGAGCTTCAAATATATGAGCGGGACTTATAGCTTTTTGCCTCTTTAATAGTTTTGGCATCTCACTCTATCCATTGAGGTTCAGAATGATTGGCATCTATAGGAACTCAGAGTTCAGATAGTGTTATTGATTCTCCTAGTTCAGTATGATGATTCTTGAACACAGTTTCTTTATGAGTCTTGGCCGTGGCCCTAAGCACTTTGTTTTCCAGTATTACCCCCGGATACATAAATGCCACAGACACATAATTGGGTGAACCTTTTCAGATTGTGACTCAGCTTTGCTAAAGTCCCCAATTAGAGGTGTCCAGGGTTCTTAAGCATACTCTTTTTTTTTTGCTTTGGACCTTGACTTTAACCGCTCAGTCTCAAGTTTTCACTTGACCCCTACACGCCACAAGCACATGGTTAGGGACAGCTTGGTTTAGCCGCTTAAACCAGGATTTTATTCCTTTAGGCCCTCCTATCCACTGATGCTCAAAGCCTTGGGATCCTTTTTATTTGCCCTTGCCTTTTGGTTTTCAGGGTTATTGGCTTTTTCTGCTTGCTTTTTCCTTTTCTTATTTTTCTATTTTTTTTTTCGCCTATATTTTTTTTTTCTGCAAGCTTTGTTCTTTGCTGCTTTTTCTTGCTTCAAGAATCATTTTTATGATTTTTCAAATTATCAAATAACATGTCTCCTAGTCATCATTCTTTCAAGAGCCAACATATTTAACATTCTTAAACAACAACTTCAAAAGACATATGCACTGTTCAAGCATTCATTCAGAAAACAAGAAGCATTGTCACCACATCAATATAATTAAGCTAAGTTCAAGGATAAATTCGAAACTCATGTACTTCTTGTTCTTTTGAATTAAAACATTTTTCATTTAAGAGAGATGATGGATTCATAGGATATTTATAACTTTAAGACAAAGTTACTTACTACTAATGATCATGTAATGAAGACACAAACACAGATAAGCACATAATCATAGAAACGAAAAACAGAAGAAACAAGAACAAGGAATGAATCCACCTTAGTGATGGTAGCGTTTCCTTCTTGAGGAACCAATGATGTCCTTGAGCTCTTCTATGTCTCTTCCTTGTCTTTGTTGCTCCTCCCTCATTGCTTTTTGATCTTCTCTTATTTCATGAAGCATGATGGAGTGCTCTTGATGTTCCACCCTTAGTTGTCCCATATTGGAACTCAATTCTCCTAGGGAGGTATTGATTTGCTCCCAATAGTTTTGTGGAGGAAAGTGCATTTGAGGCATCTCCGGGATCTCATGGTGATGAGCTTCATACGCCTCCTGAGCTCCATGAATGGGCTCTCTTGCTTGCTCCATCTTCTTCTTAGTGATGGGCTTGTCCTCTTTAATGAAGATATCTCCCTCTATGTCAATCCCAGCCGAATTGCATAGGTGGCAAATGAGGTGAGGAAAGGCTAACCTTGCCATGATGGAGGACTTGTCAGCCACCTTGTAGAGTTCTTGAGGTATAATCTCATGAACTTCCACCTCTTCTCCAATCATGATGCTATGGATCATGATGGCCCGGTCTATAGTAACTTCAGACCGGTTGCTAGTGGGAATGATTGAGCATTGAATGAACTCCAACCATCCTCTAGCTACAGGCTTGAGGTCCAATCTTCTTAGTTGAACCGGCTTGCCTTTGGAGTCAATCTTCCATTGAGCTCCTTCTACACATATGTCCATAAGGACTTGGTCCAACCTTTGATCAAAGTTGACGATCCTGAGTGGATCCTGTGGGATCCACAGATCCTGAGTGAATCTGTGGGGTCCACAGATCCTGAGGTGTTCAAGGATTTACATCCCTGCACCCATTAGGCATGTAAATATGCCTTTGCACCCAACTCTGGGCGTTCAGCGCCAGGTTGGTGGCCATTTTGGGCATTCAACGCCCATTTGTGTGCCATTTCTGGCGTTGAACGCCAGAACCATGCCTGTTCTAGCGTTCAGCGCCCAGAAGCTGCCCATTTTGGGCGTTCAGCGCCAGAACCATGCTCTATTCTGGCGCTGAACGCCAGACAGATGCTCCTCCAGGGTGTGATTTTTCTTCTACTGTTTTTGATTCCGTTTTCGATTTTTCTAGTTATTTTGTGACTCCACATGATCATGAACCTAAGAAAACATGAAAAATAAGAATTAGATAAACACCATGCTCTGTTCTGGCGCTGAACGCCAGACAGATGCTCCTCCAGGGTGTGATTTTTTTTTTGCTGTTTTTTATTCTGTTTTCAATTTTTATATTTATTTTGTGACTCCACATGATCATGAACCTACAAAGACATATAACTAAGAAAAATATAGTTAGATAAATAAAAATTGGGTTGCCTCCCAACAAGCGCTTCTTTAATGTCAATAGCTTGACAGTGGGCACTCATGGAGCCTCACAGATGTTCAGAGCATTGTTGAAACTCTCCAACACCAAACTTAGAGTTTGGATATGGGAGTTCAACACCAAACTTAGAGTTTGGTTGTGGCCTCCCAATACCAATCTTAGAGGTTGACTGTGGGGGCTCTGGTTGACTCTGCTTTGAGAGAAGCTTTTTCTGCTTCCTCTCCATGGTTGCAGAGGGAGATCCTTGAGTTTTAAACACTTTCCGGATTCTCTTGAATTCCGCCATCATTCTAGCTTACGCCACGAAGATTCCGGTTAAGAGATCTAAAAGATATTTACTCTAGCTTATTTCATGTAGAACGGAAGTGTTTGTCAGGCACGTGCTCATAGGGGAGAATGGTGATGAGCGTCACACATAATCATCACCTTCATCACGTTCTTGGGTGCGAATGGATATCTTAGAAGCGAAATAAGATGAATTTTTGTGGCGTAAGCTAGAATGATGGCGGCATTCAAGAGAATCCGGAAAGTCTAAACCAAGTTCGTGCACCAAGTTTTTGGCGCCGTTGCCAGGGAAAGAAAGAGCCATGAATTTTACATAATTAAAGTGTAATCACGATTACGCGTACCAAGTTGCTCACGTTGCCAGGGATTGTTCGAGCCTGGACATCACAATTTCGTGCACCAAGTTTTTGGCGCCGTTGCCGGGGATTGTTCGAGTTTGGACAACTGATGGTTCATCTTGTTGCTCAGATTAGGTAATTTTCATTTTATTTTATTTTCAAAAATTTTTCAAAAATATTTCTAAAATTTTCTCATCTGATTTCGAAAATAATATAAAAATGTTTTCAAAAATTTTATTCAAAATTTTTAAGAATGAATTCTAGTGTTTTATGAAGCATGTTGAAGCCTGGCTGGCTGTAAAGCCATGTCTAATTCCTTTGGGAATGAGTATGTCAGGCGTGTCATGTCTGAATTACATGCTGAAGCTTGGCTGGCCATTGGCCATGTCTAGTGTTTTGGACCGGCGCTTTCATTGAAAGCTTGGCTGGCTAGTGAGCCATGTCTAATTCCTGGACTGAAGCTTTAGACTAAGAATGCAAGATTCCTGGAATTCATATTAAAAATTTTGAAATCCTTATTTTCCTTTTTCAATTAATTTTCGAAAAAAAAATAAAAAAAATTAGAAAATCATAAAAATCAAAAAAATATTTTTCATGTTTCTTGTTTGAGTCTTGAGTCATGTTATAAGTTTGGTGTCAATTGCATGTGCATCTTGCATTTTTCGAAAATTCTCATGCATTCATAGTGTTCTTCATGATCTTCAAGTTGTTCTTGGTAAGTCTTCTTGTTTGATCTTGATGATTTTTTGTTTTGTGTCGTATGGTGTTTTTCATATGCATTCTTGAATTCTTAGTGCGTAAGCATTAAAGAATTCTAAGTTTGGTGTCTTGCATGTTTTCTTTGCATTAAAAGTTTTTCAAAATTGTGTCTATGATGTTCATCTTGACATTCATAGCATTCTTGCATGCATCACATGTTTTGATCTAAAAATTTCATGCACTGCATCTTTTTAGTGTTTTTCTCTCTCATCATAAAAATTTCAAAAATCAAAAAAAAAAAATATCTTTCCCATTTTCTCTCATCAAATTCGAAAATTTGGATTGACTTTTTCAAAAAATTTTAAAATCAAATTGTTTCTCATGAGTCAAATCAAATTTTCAGTTTGAAAATCTTATCTTTTTCAAAATCTTTTTCAAAAATCAAATCTTTTTCAAAATTCTTAGTTATTTTCGAAAATTCCAAAAATATTTTTCAAAAATCTTTTTCTTATTTTTATATCAAATTTTCGAAAATAACATAATCAATTAATGTTTTGATTCAAAAATTTGAAGTTTGTTACTTGCTTGTTAAGAAAGATTCAAACTTTGAATTCTAGAATCATATCTTGTGATTTCTTATGAATCAAGCCATTAATTGTGATTTTAAAAATCAAATCTTTTTCAAAACTAATTTCAATCATATCTTTTCAAAAATATCTTCTTATCTCTTTCAAAAATTTGATTTAAAAATATCCTCTCTAACTTCCTAACTTCTTATCTTTTCAAAATTGATTTTCAAATTTGTTTCAACTAACTAAGTAAATTTTTGTTTGTTAAAAAACTATTTTCAAAAATCACTAACTCTTTTTCAAAAATTATTTTCGAAAATTCCTCCTTTCCCATCTTATTCTATTTATTTATTCATCTACTAACATCTCATCTCACATCTCAACCCTCCTCACAGTTGTGTTTCTTCCAGGAAAGGGAAAACAAAAGCTTCCACATCCGAGTCATGGGAGATGGAAAGGTTCATCTCCAAAGCCCATCAAGACCACTTCTATGATGTTGTGGCCAAGAAGAAGGTGATCCTTGAGGTACCTTTCAAACTCAAAAGAAATGAGTATCCGGAGATCCGACATAAAATTCAAAGAAGAGGTTGGGAAGTTCTAACAAATCCCATCCAACAAGTCAGCATCCTAATGGTTCAAGAGTTCTATGCCAATGCATGGATCACCAAGAACCATGATCAAAGTAAGAACCCGGATCCAGAGAACTATGTTACAATGGTTCGGGGGAAATACTTAGATTTTAGTCCGGAGAATGTGAGGTTGGCATTTAACTTGCCCATGATGCAAGGGGATGAACGCCCCTACACTAGAAAGGTCAACTTTAATCAAAGGTTGGACCAAGTCCTTATGGACATATGCGTGGAAGGAGCTCAATGGAAGATTGACTCCAAAGGCAAGCCGGTTCAACTAAGAAAATTGGACCTCAAGCCTATAGCTAGAGGATGGTTGGAGTTCATTCAATGCTCAATCATTCCCACTAGCAACCGGTCTGAAGTTACTATAGACCGGGCCATCATGATCCATAGCATCATGATTGGAGAAGAGGTGGAAGTTCATGAGATTATACCTCAAGAACTCTACAAGGTGGCTGACAAGTCCTCCACTATGGCAAGGTTAGCCTTTCCTCACCTCATTTGCCACCTATGCAATTCGGCTGGGATTGACATAGAGGGAGATATCCTCATTAAAGAGGATAAGCCCATCACTAAGAACAAGATGGAGCAAGCAAGAGAGCCCACTCATGGAGCTCAAGAGGCGTATGAAGCTCATCACCATGAGATCCTGGAGATGCCTCAAATACACTTTCCTCTACAAAACTATTGGGAGCAAATCAACACCTCCCTAGGAGAATTGAGTTCCAATATGGGACAACTAAGGGTGGAACATCAAGAGCACTCCATCATGCTCCATGAAATAAGAGAAGATCAAAAAGCAATGAGGGAGGAGCTACAAAGACAAGGAAGAGACATAGAAGAGCTCAAGGACATCATTGGTTCCTCAAGAAGGAAACGCCACCATCACTAAGGTGGATTCATTCCTTGTTCTTGTTTCTTCTATTTTTCATTTCTATGTTATGTGCTTATCTATGTTTGTGTCTTCATTACATGATCATTAGTAGTTAGTAACTTTGTCTTAAAGTTATGAATGTCCTATGAATCCATCACCTCTCTTAAATGAAAAATGTTTTAATTCAAAAGAACAAGAAGTACATGAGTTTCAAATTTATCCTTGAACTTAGCTTAATTATATTGATGTGGTGACAATGCTTCTTGTTTTCTGAATGTATGCTTGAACAGTGCATATGTCTTTTGAAGTTGTTGTTTAAGAATGTTAAATATGTTGGATCTTGAAAGAATGATGACTAGGAGACATGTTATTTGATAATCTGAAAAATCATAAAAATTATTCTTGAAGCAAGAAAAAGCAGCAAAGAACAAAGCTTGCAGATAAAAAAAATAGGCGAAAAAAAATAAAAAGAAAAAGAAAAAGCAAGCAGAAAAAGCCAAAGCTCTTAAAACCAAGAGGCAAGAGCAAAAAGCCAATAACCCTTAAAACCAAAAGGCAAGGGCAATAAAAAGGATCCCAAGGCTTTGAGCATCAGTGGATAAGAGGGCCTAAAGGAATAAAATCCTAGCCTAAGCGACTAAATCAAGCTGTCCCTAACCATGTGCTTGTGGCGTGAAGGTGTCAAGTGAAAACTTGAGACTGAGCGGTGTATTTTCTGGCTGAAATTGAGGGACCTGAGTAGAAATCAGATTCAGAGGTTGAAGAAGGACTGCTGATGCTGTTGGATTCTGACCTCCCTGCACTCAAAGTGGATTTTCTAGAACTACAGAACTCGAAATGGCGCGCATCCAATTGCGTTGGAAAATAGACATCCAGGGCTTTCCAGCAATATATAATAGTCCATACTTTGGCCAAGAATAGATGACGTAAACTGGCATTCAACGCCAGCTCTCTGCCCAAATCTGGCGTCCAGCGCCAGAAAAGGATCCAAAACCAGAGTTGAACGCCCAAACTGGCACAAAAGCTGGCGTTCAACTCCAAGAAGGACCTCTACACGTGCAACACTCAAGCTCAGCCCAAGCACACACCAAGTGGGCCCCGGAAGTAGATTTATGCATCAATTACTTACTCATGTAAACCCTAGTAGCTAGTTTATTATAAATAGGACCTCTTACTATTGTATTAGGAATCTGGGGTCTCAGTTTTAATCCATTGTTCATCTTAGGAGACTATTGATCACGTTTTAGGGGGCTGGCCATCTCGGCCATGCTTGGACCTTTCACTTATGTATTTTCAACGGTAGAGTTTCTACACTCCATAGATTAAGGTGTGGAGCTCTACTGTTCCTCAAAGATTAATGCAAAGTACTACTGTTTTCTATTCAATTCATCTTATTTCACTTCTAAGATATCCATTCGCACCCAAGAACATGAGGAAGGTGATGATTATGTGTGACGCTCATCACCATTCTCCCCTATGAACACGTGCCTGACAAACACTTCCGTTCTATATGCAACAAGCTAGAATGAATATCTCTTAGATCTCCTAATCAGAATCTTCGTGGCGTAAGCTAGAATGATGGTGGCATTCAAGAGAATCCGGAAAGTCTAAACCTTGTCTGTGGTATTCCGAGTAGGATTCAATGATTGAATGACTGTGACGAGCTTCAAACTCGCGAGTACTGGGCGTTAGTGACAGACGCAAAAGGAGGGTGAATCCTATTCCAGCATGATTGAGAACTGACAGATGATTAGCCGTGCTGTGACAGAGCATGTGAGCATATTTTTATACGCTTTTTGGGGTTAATTTCATATAGTTTTGAGTATGTTCTAGTTAGTTTTTAGTCTATTTTCATTAGTTTTTAGGAAAAATTCATATTTCTGGACTTTACTATGAGTTGTATGTTTTTCTGTAATTTCAGGTATTTTTCTGGCTGAAATTGAAGGAGCTGAGCAAAAATCTGATTCAGGCTAAAAAAGGACTGCTGATGCTGTTGGATTCTGACCTCCCTGCACTCAAAGTGGATTTTCTGGAGCTACAGAACTAGAAATGGCAAGCTTCCAATTGCCTTGGAAAGTAGACATCCAGGGCTTTCCAGCAATATATAATAGTCCATACTTTGCACAAGGATAGACGACATAAACTGGCGTTCAACGCCAGTTCTCTGCCCAATTCTGGCGTCCAGCACCAGAAAAGGATCAAAAGCTGGAGTTGAACGCCCAAACTGGCACAAAAACTGGCGTTCAACTCCACAAATGGCCTCTGCACGTGAATTGCTTAAATCTCAGCCCAGCACACACCAAGTGGACCCCAGAAGTGGATCTCTGCATCATCCATCATAGTTTACTCATTTTTTGTAAACC
>NC_029792.2:75778604-75779380 GCF_000816755.2 Arachis ipaensis
CTATTCCAACCGGATCGAGAACCAACCGGTGATTAGCCGTGCTGTGACAGAGCGCGTGAGCATAGTTTTCACTGGAAGGATGGAAGGTAGCCATTGACAACGGTGATCCACCAACGCATAGCTTGCCATAGGAGGACGTGTGTGTGTGAACAAGAAGACAGAGGAAAGCAGAGATTCAGAAGACAAAGCATCTCCAAAACTCCAACATATTCTCCATTATTGCATAACAAGTAACCTTTAACCCATGCTCTCTTGTTTATTCGCAATTCAACTGATAAATATAATTGACTTCCTGACTAAGAATTGCAAGATAACCATAGATTGCTTCAAACCAACAATCTCCGTGGGATTCGACCCTTACTCACGTGAGGTATTACTTGGACGACCCAGTGCACTTGCTGGTAAGTGGTACGAGTTGTGAAAAGTGTGATTCACAATTCGTGCACCAAGTTTTTGGCGCCGTTGCCGGGGATTGTTCGTGTTTGGACAACTAACGGTTTATTTTGTTGCTTAGATTAGGAAAAAAATTTTTCTTTTTTTTGGTTTAGAGTCTTTTATTATTTATCCCTTGTTAAAACACTTTAAATTTATAGCTCAATTAGTTAGAACGTGGTGTTTATGTTCATGGTAATTGGCTATCATATTATTAAAATCTTTTTCAAAAATAATTTTTCTATTACATCCTGTGCCAAACTTTAAGTTTGGTGTTTTCTTGTTGATTTTTCTAAAAAAAAAAATTCAAAAATTTATTTTGGTTTTCTAAAAATTTTAAGTTT
>NC_029792.2:75779387-75781125 GCF_000816755.2 Arachis ipaensis
TCTTTAAATTCAAAAATATCTTTTCTCTCTATTTAAAAAACAATTTTTTGAAATATATTTCTAAAAATTCAGATTTTTATTTCAAAATTTAAAATTTTTTCAAAATCATCATATCCTTTTCAAAACTTCCTAACCACTTTCTCTCTCCTCAGTTTTTCGAAAATCTTCACTTAATTTTTATTTATTTTAATTTATTTCATTTTCGAAATAAATATATAAATAAATAAATAAATAATATTTTTTTTCTATTTTACATCATCTCCCTTTCTCCATCATGGACCTAAGCGGAAATGAACAGTCCAGGAGGACTCTAGGGTCATATTCTAACCCCTCTACTGCTTCATATGGGAGTAGTATCTGCATACCCTCCATTGGAGTCAGTAGCTTTGAGTTGAATCCTCAGCTCATTATCATGGTGCAGCAAAGTTGCTAGTATTTCAGTCTTCCACAGGAAGAACCTACAGAGTTTCTGGCACAGTTTCTACAGATTGCTGACACAGTACATGATAAAGAAATAGATCAGGATGTCTACAGACTATTACTGTTTCCATTTGCTGTAAAAGATCAAGCTAAGAGGTGGTTGAATAACCAACCTAAGGGCAGCATAAGGACATGGAAACAGCTGACAGAAAAATTCCTGAATCAATATTTCCCTCCAAAAAGGATGACACAGCTAAGGCTGGACATCCAAGGCTTTAAACAAGGAGATAATGAATCTCTTTATGATGCCTGGGAGAGATACAGAGAGATGCTACGAAAATGCCCCTCTAAAATGTTTTCAAAGTGGGTTCAGTTAGACATCTTCTACTATGGGCTTGCAGAAGGAGCTTAGATGTCTCTAGATTACTCAGCTGGTGGATCTATCCACATGAGAAAGACAATTGAAGAGGCTCAAGAGCTCATTGATACAGTTGCCAGGAATCAGCATCTGTACCTAAGCAGCAACCCTTCCATGAATGAAGAGGTTAAAACAGTAACTGCTAAACTCAGTCCTGTAAAACAAGCTGCTGAATTCAATCAGCAATTGGACTTCCTAACAAAGCAGCTAGCCGAATTTAAAGATAGACTACAAGAGACAAGGATGGCTAATATACATATGGAAGAACAGTTTAAGTAAACAAAGCAGCAGCTGTCAAGGCAAATAACAGAAGAATGCCAAGCAGTTTAATTAAGAAGTGGGAAAACATTAAATACCCCACCTCAAGGCATCAAAAAGCCAAGAAATGAGAAACCCACCAAAGATTCACCTGAGGACAGTAAGAGCCCAGGGAAAAATAATTCTGGCGCTAAAACACCAGAAATTTGGTGGAAGGCTGGCGCTGAACGCACAGACCATTCCCAAAACTGGCGTTCAACGCCAGAAACAAGGCAGGATTGGCGTTCAACGCCAGAAATGGGCAAGAATCTGGCGTTGAACGCCCAAATAGGGCAGGATCCAGCGTTGAACGCCAAAAATGGGCACATTTCTGGCGTTCAGACGCCAGGAACAGACAATGAGCTGGCGTCTAACGTCACTCCAGCTTCTAACTCTGGAACTCAATTGCCAGTGAGGGATCAGACACACACAAATGCTGATAATAACCCCTCTAAAAAGGCTTCTTCAACCACTTCTGTAGGCAATAAACCTGCAGCAACTAAGGTTAAGGAATATAAAGCCAAGATACCTTATCCTCAAAAACTCCGGAAAGAGGAGCAGGATAAGCAATTTGCTCGCTTTGCAGATTATCTCAGGACTCTT
>NC_029792.2:75781276-75781423 GCF_000816755.2 Arachis ipaensis
ACTCCAGAAAGAGGAGCAGGATAAGCAATTTGCTCGCTTTGTAGATTATCTCAGGACTCTTAAAACAAAGATTCCATTTGTAGAAGCACTTGAGCAAATACCTTCTTATGCCAAGTTCATGAAAGAGATCTTGAGTCATAAAAAGGA
>NC_029792.2:75782069-75784690 GCF_000816755.2 Arachis ipaensis
TATAATAAAATAGGCGAAAAAAAAATAGAAAGAAAAAGAAAAAGCAAGCAGAAAAAGCCAAAAGCTCTTAAAACCAAGAAGCAAGAGCAAAAAGTCAATAACCCTTAAAACCAAAAGGCAAGGGAAAATAAAAAAGACCCCAAGGCTTTGAGCATCAGTGGATAGGAGGGCCTAAAAGAATAAAATCCTGGCCTAAGCGGCTAAACCAAGTTGTCCCTAACCATGTGCTTGTGGCGTGTAGGTGTCAAGTGAGAACTTGAGACTGAGCGGTTAAAGTCAAGGTCCAAAGCAAAAAGAAGAGTGTGCTTAAGAACCCTGGACACCTCTAAATGGGGGCTTTAGCAAAGCTGAGCCACAATCTGAAAAGGTTCACCCAATTATGTGTTTGTGGCATTTATGTATCCGGTGGTAATACTGGAAAACAAAGTGCTTAGGGCCACGGTTTAGAGGAATGAGAAGCATCTCTATTCGCTTATCTGAAATTCTCACCAGTGATTTACATAAGTATTTCTATCCCTATTTTATTATTTATTATTCGAAAACATCATTATCAATTTATATCTGCCTAACTGAGATTTTCAAGGTGACCATAGCTTGCTTCATACCAACAATCTCCGTGGGATTCGACCCTTACTCACGTAAGGTATTACTTGGACACCCAGTGCACTTGCTGGTTAGTTGTATCGAAGTTGTGAACCATGGTATTGGCACCATGTTCTTGGCGTCATTGCCAGGGAAAGAAAGAGCCATGAATTTTACATAATTAAAGTGTAATCACGATTACGCGTACCAAGTTGCTCACGTTGCTAGGGATTGTTCGAGCCTAGACATCACAATTTCGTGCACCAAGTTTTTGGCGCCGTTGCCGGGGATTGTTCGAGTTTGGACAACTGACGGTTCATCTTGTTGTTCAGATTAGGTAATTTTCTTTTTATTTTATTTTCAAAAATTTTTCAAAAATATTTCTAAAATTTTCTCATCTGATTTCGAAAATAATATAAAAATGTTTTCAAAAATTTTATTCAAAATTTTTAAGAATGAATTCTAGTGTTTCATGTAGCATGTTGAAGCCTGGCTGGCTGTAAAGCCATGTCTAATTCCTTTGGGAATGAATATGTCAGGCGTGTCATGTCTGAATTACATGCTGAGGCTTGGCTGGCCATTGGCCATGTCTAGTGTTTTGGACCGGAGCTTTCATTGAAAGCTTGGCTGGCTAGTGAGCCATGTCTAATTCCTGGACTGAAGCTTTAGACTAAGAATGCAAGATTCCTGAAATTCATATTAAAAATTTTGGAATCCTTATTTTCCTTTTTCAATTAATTTTCAAAAAAAAAATAATACAAAATTAGAAAATCATAAAAATCAAAAAAATATTTTTCATGTTTCTTGTTTGAGTCTTGAGTCATGTTATAAGTTTGGTGTCAATTGCATGTGCATATTGCATTTTTCGAAAATTCTCATGCATTCATAGTGTTCTTGGTGTTCATCTTGACATTCATAGCATTCTTGCATGCATCACATGTTTTGATCTAAAAATTTCATGCATTGCATCTTTTTAGTGTTTTTCTCTCTCATCATAAAAATTTCAAAAATAAAAAAATATATATATCTTTCCCATTTTCTCTCACCAAATTCGAAAATTTGGATTGACTTTTTCAAAAAATTTTAAAATCAAATTGTTTCTCATGAGTCAAATCAAATTTTCAGTTTGAAAATCTTATCTTTTTCAAAATCTTTTTCAAAAATCAAATCTTTTTCAAAATTCTTAGTTATTTTCGAAAATTCCAAAAATATTTTTCAAAAATCTTTTTCTTATTTTTATATCAAATTTTTGAAAAATAACATAATCAATTAATGTTTTGATTCAAAAATTTGAAGTTTGTTACTTGCTTGTTAAGAAAGATTCAAACTTTGAATTCTAGAATCATATCTTGTGATTTCTTATGAATCAAGTCATTAATTGTAATTTTAAAAATCAAATCTTTTTCAAAACTAATTTCAATCATATCTTTTCAAAAATATCTTCTTATCTCTTTCAAAAATTTGATTTAAAAATATCCTCTCTAACCTCCTAACTTCTTATCTTTTCAAAATTTGTTTCAACTAACTAACTAACTTTTTGTTTGTTTCTTAACTTTTTCAAAACTACCTAACTAACTCTCTCTCTCTAATTTTCAAAAATATCTTCCCTCTTTTTCAAAAATTTCTTTTTAATTAACTAATTATTCTTATTTTTATTTTTATTTTAAAATTTTCGAAAATTACTAACCTTTTTCAAAAACTATTTTCGAAAATCACTAACTCTTTTTCAAAAATTATTTTCGAAAATTCTCTCCTCCTCTCATCATATTCTATCTCCTCATCTCACATCTCTGCTCCTATCATCACCTTTGTGTTTGGATTATCCATTCTTTTCTTCCACTCACAAAGGGATCCCTATACTGTGGTATAAAGGATCCATATTATTATTATTATTATTTCTGTGCCCTCTTCTTTGTCATATGAGCAGGAGCAAGGAAAAGAACATTCTTGTTGAAGCAGATTCAGAACCCGAAAGGACTCTGAAAAGGAAACTAAGAGAAGCTAAAATACAACAATCCAGAGATAACCTTTCAGAAATT
>NC_029792.2:75810771-75811205 GCF_000816755.2 Arachis ipaensis
AAAGGCGAGCCGTAATGGCCTCATCTTCGGCAGGCTCCTCCGATTTTTTTTTTCGGTTTTTTTACGTCGTGATGACTCTCGATCTTTAAATGACAGTATCCTGAGGAGGACACCTAAAGGCGAGCCGTAATGGCCTTATCTTCGGCAAGCTCGTCCTGTTTTTTTCGTTTCAATTTTTTTTAAGTCGTGCTTACCTTCGTTCCTTAAATGACGCTAAACCGAGGAGGACACCAAAAGTCGAGCCGCAATAGCCTCATCTTCGGCAGGCTCCTCCATTTTTTTTCCGGTTTTTTTTTACGTCGTGCTGACTCTCGTTCTTTAAATGACGCTATTCCGAGGAGGACACCTAAAGCCGAGCCGTAATGGCCTCATCTTCGGCAGGCTCCTCCGATTTTTTTTACTACGTGCTGACCCTCGTTGTTTAAATGACGCTA
>NC_029792.2:75812451-75813440 GCF_000816755.2 Arachis ipaensis
CTTTAAATGATGCTATCCCGAGGAGGACACCTAAAGGCGAGCCGTAATGGCCTCATCTTCGGCAGGCTCCTCCGATTTTTTTTTTCGGTTTTTTTTTATGTCGTGATGACTCTCGATCTTTAAATGACAGTATCCTGAGGAGGACACCTAAAGGCGAGCTGTAATGGCCTTATCTTCGGCAAGCTCGTCCTGTTTTTTTCGTTTCAATTTTTTTTTTACGTCGTGCTTACCTTTGTTCCTTAAATGACGCTAAACCGAGGAGGACACCAAAAGTCGAGCTGCAATAGCCTCATCTTCGGCAGGCTCCTCCATTTTTTTTCCGATTTTTTTTTACGTCGTGCTGACTCTCGTTCTTTAAATGACGCTATTCCGAGGAGGACACCTAAAGGCGAGCCGTAATGGCCTCATCTTCGGCAGGCTCCTCCAATTTTTTTTACTACGTGCTGACCCTCGTTGTTTAAATGACGCTATCCCGAGGAGGACAACTAAAGGCGAGCCGTAATGGCCTCATCTTCGGCAAGCTCCTCCGATTTTTTTTTCCGGTTTTTTTTACGTCGTGATGACTCTCGTTCTTTAAATGACGCTATCCCAAGGAGGACATCTAAAGGCGAGCCGTAATGGCCTCATCTTCGGCAGGCTCCTCCTGATTTTTTTTTCCGATTTTTTTTACGTCGTGCTTACCCTCGTTCTTTAAATAACGCTAAACCGAGGAGGACACCTAAAGGCGAGCCGTAATGGCCTCATCTTCGGCAGGCTCCTCTAGTTTTTTTCCGGTTTTTTTTTACGTCGTTCTGACCCTCGTTCTTTAAATGACGCTAAACCGAGGAGGACACCAAAAGGCGAGCCGTAATGGCCTCATCTTCGGCAGGCTCCTCCATTTTTTTTCCAGTTTATTTTAGGTCATGCTAACTCTCGTTCTTTTAGTGACGCTATCCCGAGGAGGACACCTAAACGCGAGCCGTAATGGCCTCATCTTCGGCAGGCTCCTC
>NC_029792.2:75814509-75820501 GCF_000816755.2 Arachis ipaensis
ATGGCCTCATCTTCGGCAGGCTCCTCCGGTTTTTTTTTTTTTACTACGTGCTGACCCTCGTTGTTTAAATGACGCTATCCCGAGGAGGACACCTAAAGGCAAGCCGAAATGGCCTCATTTTTGGCAGGCTCCTCCGATTTTTTTTTCGGTTTTTTTTACGTCGTGCTGACCCTCGTTCTTTAAATGACGCTATGCCAAGGAAGACACCTAAAGGCGAGCCGTAATGGCCTCATCTTCGGTAGGCTCCACTTGTATTTTTTTCCGGTTTTTTTTTACGTCGTGCTTACCCTCGTTCTTTAAATGACGCTAGACCGAAGAGGACACCTAAAGGCGAGCCGTAATGGCCTCATCTTTGGTAGGCTCCTCCATTTTTTTTCCAGTTTTTTTTACATCGTGCTGACTCTCATTCTTTAAGTGACGTTATCCCGAGGATGACACCTAAAGGCGAGCCGTAATGGCCTCATCTTCGGCAGGCTCCTTCGGTTTTTTTTTTACTACGTGCTGACCCTCGTTGTTTAAATGACGCTATCCCGAGGAGGACACCAAAAGGCGAGCCGTGATGGCCTCATCTTTGGCAGGCTTCTCAAATTTTTTTTTCGGTTTTTTTTACGTCGTGATGACTCTCGTTTTTTAAATGACGGTATCCCGAGGAGGACACCTAAAGGCGAGCCGTAATGGCCTTATCTTCGGCAGGCTCGTCCTGTTTTTTNGCCAATCATTCTGAACTTCAATGGATAGAGTGAGATGCCAAAACTATTCAAGAGGCAAAAAGCTACAAGTCCCGCTCATTTTATGTTAAATTCACATTTCTGGACTTTACTATGAGTTTGTGTGTTTTTCTGTGATTTCAGGTATTTTCTGGCTGAAATTGAGGGACTTGAGCAGAAATCAGATTCAGAGGTTGAAGAAGGACGGCTGATGCTGTTGGATTCTGACCTCCCTGCACTCAAAGTATATTTTCTGGAGCTACAGAACTCAAAATGGCGCGCTTCTAATTGCGTTGGAAAGTAGAAATCCAGGGCTTTCCAGAAATATATAATAGTCCATACTTTGGCCAAGAATAGATGACGTAAACTGGCGTTCAACGCCAGATTTCTGCCCAAATCTGGCGTCCAGCGCCAGAAAAGGAGCCAAAACCAGAGTTGAACGCCCAAACTGGCACGAAAACTGGCGTTCAACTCCAAGAAGGACCTCTACACGTGCAACACTCAAGCTCAGCCCAAGCACACACCAAGTGGGTCCCGGAAGTGGATTTATGCATCAATTACTTACTCATGTAAACCCTAGTAGCTAGTTTATTATAAATAGGACATTTTACTAGTCCTTTTGACCATCCTGGATCCTGGATTGTATTTTGATCCTATGATCATGTTTTGGGGGCTGGCCACACGGCCATGCCTGGACCTTCACTTATGTATTTTCATACGGTAGAGTTTCTACACTCCATAGATTAAGGTGTGGAGCTCTGCTGTTCCTCAAAGATTAATGCAAAGTACTACTGTTTTCTATTCAATTCATCTTATTTCGCTTCTAAGATATCCAGTCGCACCCAAGAACGTGATGAAGGTGATGGTTATGTGTGACACTCATCACCATTCTCCCCTATGAACACGTGCCTGACAAACACTTCCGTTCTACATGAAATAAGCTAGAATGAATATCTCTTAGATCTCTTAACCGGAATCTATGTTCTTGGCGCCATTGCCAGGGAAAGAAAGAGCCATGAATTATACATAATTAAAGTGTAATCACGATTACGCGTACCAAGTTGCTCATGTTGCCAGGGATTGTTCGAGCCTGGACATCACAATTGGGGACTTTAGCAAAGCTGAGTCACAATCTAAAAGGTTCACCCAATTATGTGTCTCTAGCATTTATGTATCCGGTGGTAATACTGCAAAACAAAGTGCTTAGGGCCACGGCCAAGACTCATAAAATAGCTGTGTTCAAGAATCATCACACTGAAATAGGAGAATCAATAACACTATCTGAATTCTAAGTTCCTATAGATGCCAATCACTCTGAGCTTCAATGGATAAAGTGAGATGTCAAAACTGTTCAGAAGCAAAAAGCTACTAGTCCCGCTCATCTAATTAGAATCTGAGCTTCACTCAAAAACTCTGAGATATTATTGCTTCTCAACCTATTAGTCTTCTATTTTATTTGTCTAGTTGCTTGAGGACAAGCAACAGTTTAAGTTTGGTGTTGTGATGAGCGGATATTTTATACCCTTTTTGGGGTTAATTTCATGTAGTTTTGAGTATGTTCTAGTTAGTTTTTAGTCTATTTTAATTAGTTTTAGGAAAAATTCATATTTATGGACTTTACTATGAGTTGTGTGTTTTTTTGTAATTTCAGGTATTTTTCTGGCTGAAATTGAAGGAGCTGAGCAAAAATCTGATACAGGCTGAAAAAGGACTGCTGATGCTGTTGGATTCTGACCTCCCTGCACTCAAAGTGGATTTTCTGGAGCTACTAAAATCGAAATGGCATGCTTCCAATTGCGTTGGAAAGTAGACATCTAGTGCTTTCCAACAATATATAATGGTCCATACTTTGCACAAGGATAGACGATGTAAACTGGCGTTCAATGCCAGTTCTCTGCCCAATTCTGGCGTCCAGCGCCAGAAAAGGAGCCAAAACCAGAGTTGAACGCCCAAACTGGCACAAAAACTGGCGTTCAACTCCACAAATGGCCTCTGCACGTGGATTGCTTAATTCTCAGCCCAGCACACACCTAGTGGGCCCCAGAAGTGGATCTCTGCACCACCCATCATAGTTTACTCATTTCAACTCCAAGAAGGACCTCTACACGTACAAGACTCAAGCTCAGCCCAAAAACTTGGTGCACGAATTGTGAATCACACTCATTATCAATTTATATCTGCCTAACTGAGATTTGCAAGGTGACCATAGCTTGCTTCATACCGACAATCTCCGTGGGATTCGACCCTTACTCACGTGAGGTATTACTTGGACGACCCAGTGCACTTGCTGGTCAGGGGCACGAGTTGTGAAAAGTGTGATTCACAATTTCTGCCCAAATCTGGCGTCCAGCGCCAGAAAAGGAGCCAAAACCAGAGTTGAACGCCCAAACTGGCACAAAAACTGGCGTTCAACTCCACAAATGGCCTCTGCACGTGGATTGCTTAATTCTCAGCCCAGCACACACCTAGTGGGCCCCAGAAGTGGATCTCTGCACCACCCATCATAGTTTACTCATTTCAACTCCAAGAAGGACCTCTACACGTACAAGACTCAAGCTCAGCCCAAAAACTTGGTGCACGAATTGTGAATCACACTCATTATCAATTTATATCTGCCTAACTGAGATTTGCAAGGTGACCATAGCTTGCTTCATACCGACAATCTCCGTGGGATTCGACCCTTACTCACGTGAGGTATTACTTGGACGACCCAGTGCACTTGCTGGTCAGGGGCACGAGTTGTGAAAAGTGTGATTCACAATTTCTGCCCAAATCTGGCGTCCAGCGCCAGAAAAGGAGCCAAAACCAGAGTTGAACGCCCAAACTGGCACAAAAACTGGCGTTCAACTCCACAAATGGCCTCTGCACGTGGATTGCTTAATTCTCAGCCCAGCACACACCTAGTGGGCCCCAGAAGTGGATCTCTGCACCACCCATCATAGTTTACTCATTTCAACTCCAAGAAGGACCTCTACACGTACAAGACTCAAGCTCAGCCCAAAAACTTGGTGCACGAATTGTGAATCACACTCATTATCAATTTATATCTGCCTAACTGAGATTTGCAAGGTGACCATAGCTTGCTTCATACCGACAATCTCCGTGGGATTCGACCCTTACTCACGTGAGGTATTACTTGGACGACCCAGTGCACTTGCTGGTCAGGGGCACGAGTTGTGAAAAGTGTGATTCACAATTTCTGCCCAAATCTGGCGTCCAGCGCCAGAAAAGGAGCCAAAACCAGAGTTGAACGCCCAAACTGGCACAAAAACTGGCGTTCAACTCCACAAATGGCCTCTGCACGTGGATTGCTTAATTCTCAGCCCAGCACACACCTAGTGGGCCCCAGAAGTGGATCTCTGCACCACCCATCATAGTTTACTCATTTCAACTCCAAGAAGGACCTCTACACGTACAAGACTCAAGCTCAGCCCAAAAACTTGGTGCACGAATTGTGAATCACACTCATTATCAATTTATATCTGCCTAACTGAGATTTGCAAGGTGACCATAGCTTGCTTCATACCGACAATCTCCGTGGGATTCGACCCTTACTCACGTGAGGTATTACTTGGACGACCCAGTGCACTTGCTGGTCAGGGGCACGAGTTGTGAAAAGTGTGATTCACAATTTCTGCCCAAATCTGGCGTCCAGCGCCAGAAAAGGAGCCAAAACCAGAGTTGAACGCCCAAACTGGCACAAAAACTGGCGTTCAACTCCACAAATGGCCTCTGCACGTGGATTGCTTAATTCTCAGCCCAGCACACACCTAGTGGGCCCCAGAAGTGGATCTCTGCACCACCCATCATAGTTTACTCATTTCAACTCCAAGAAGGACCTCTACACGTACAAGACTCAAGCTCAGCCCAAAAACTTGGTGCACGAATTGTGAATCACACTCATTATCAATTTATATCTGCCTAACTGAGATTTGCAAGGTGACCATAGCTTGCTTCATACCGACAATCTCCGTGGGATTCGACCCTTACTCACGTGAGGTATTACTTGGACGACCCAGTGCACTTGCTGGTCAGGGGCACGAGTTGTGAAAAGTGTGATTCACAATTCGTGCACCAAGTTTTTGGGCTGAGCTTGAGTGTTGCACGTGTAGAGGTCCTTCTAAGATTCTAATTAAGAGATCTAAGAGATACTCATTCAATCAGATATAGAACGGAGGTGGTTGCCAGGCACACGTTCATGGGTTGAGAATGGTGATGAGTGTCACGCATCATCACCTTCATCACAGTTAAGCGCGAATGAGCATCTTAGATAGGAACAAGCGTGTTTGAATAGAAAACAGAAATACTTGCATTAATTCATCGAGGCACAGCAGAGCTCCTCACCCCCAACAATGGGGGTTAGAGACTCATGCCGTCAAAGAGAACAAAGTTTAGATCTAAAATGTCATGAGATGCAAAATAAGTCTCTAAAAGTTGTTTAAATACTAAACTAGTAGCCTAGGTTTACAAAAAATGAGTAAACTATGATGGATGATGCAGAGATCCACTTCTGGGGCCCACTTGGTGTGTGCTGGGCTGAGCTTTAAGCAATTCACGTGCAAAGGCCATTTGTGGAGTTGAACGCCAGTTTTTGTGCCAGTTTGGGCGTTCAACTCCAGCTTTTGATCCTTTTCTGGCATTGGACGCCAGAATTGGGCAGAGAACTGGCGTTGAATGCCAGTTTACGTCGTCTATCCTTGTGCAAAGTATAACTTTTCTGTCTCTTATTTCTATATCAAACTCTTGCAGAAGCAATACCCATCTGATGAGCCTGGGTTTTGAATCCTGCTTTGTGAGTAGATATTTAAGAGCGGCATGGTCAGTATACACAATCACTTTTGATCCTACTAAGTATGATCTGAACTTGTCAATGGCGTAAACCACTGCAAGTAATTCTTTTTCTGTGGTTGTGTAATTTTTCTGGGCATCATTTAGAATGCGACTGGCATAATAAATGACATGCAGAAGCTTGTCATGCCTCTGTCCCAATAGTGCACCAATGGCATGATCACTGGCATCACACATTAGCTCAAATGGTAATGTCCAGTCTGGTGCAGAAATGACTGGTGCTGTGACCAGCTTAGCTTTCAGCGTTTCAAACGCCTGCAGGCATGCTGTGTCAAACACAAATGGCGTGTCAGCAGCTAACAGATTGCTTAGAGGTTTTGCGATTTTTGAAAAACCCTTTATAAACCTCCTATAGAATCCTACATGCCACAGAAAGCTTCTGATTGCCTTAACATTGGCAAGTGGTGGTAATTTTTCAATTACCTCTATTTTTGCTT
>NC_029792.2:75820765-75821691 GCF_000816755.2 Arachis ipaensis
AGCAGATTGCTCAGAGGTTTTGCGATTTTTGAAAAATCCTTTATAAACCTCCTATAGAATCCTGCATGCCCCAGAAAGCTTCTGATTGCCTTAACATTGGCAAGTGGTGGTAATTTTTCAATTACCTCTATTTTTGCTTGATCCATCTCTATTCCCTTGTTTCAGATTTTATGCCCAAGGACAATCCCCTCAGTCACCATGAAGTGACATTTTTCCCAGTTTAAAACTAGGTTGGTCTCTTGGCATCTTTTCAGAACAAGTTTCAGGTGATCAAGACAGGAGCTGAATTAGTCTCCATATACTGAGAAGTCATCCATAAAGACTTCTAGAAATTTTTCCACCATATCAGAGAAAATAGAGAGCATGCATCTCTGGAAGGTTGCAGGCGCATTACATAGCCCAAATGGCATCCTTCTATAAGCAAACACTCCAGATGGACATGTGAATGCTGTTTTCTCTTGATCCTGGGGATCTACTGCAATCTGGTTATAGCCTGAGTAGCCATCCAAAAAGCAGTAATAATCATGACCTGCTAGTCTTTCTAGCATCTGGTCTATGAATGGTAAAGGAAAATGATCCTTTCTGGTGGCTGTATTGAGCCTTCTGTAGTCAATACACATGCGCCATCCTGTAACTGTTCTTGTAGGAACCAGTTCATTTTTTTCATTATGAATCACTGTCATGCCTCCCTTTTTTGGGACGACTTGAACAGGGCTCATCCAGGGGCTATCAGAAATAGGATAAATAATCCCAGCCTCCAGTAATTTGGTGACCTCTTTCTGCACCACTTCCTTCACGGATGGATTTAGCCGCCTCTGTGGTTGAACCACTGGTTTGGCATTATCCTCCAAAAAGATTTTGTGCATGCATCTAGCTGGGCTAATGCCCTTAAGATCACTTATGGACCACCCAAGAGCTGTCTTGTG
>NC_029792.2:75823201-75829410 GCF_000816755.2 Arachis ipaensis
GATGGACATGTGAATGCTGTTTTCTCTTGATCCTGGGGATCTACTGCAATCTGGTTATAGCCTGAGTAGCCATCTAAAAAGTAGTAATAATCATGACCTGCCAGTTTTTCTAGCATCTGGTCTATGAATGGTAAATGAAAATGATCCTTTCTGGTGGCTGTATTGAGCCTTTTGTAGTCAATACACATGCGCCACCCTGTAACTGTTCTTGTAGGAACCAGTTCATTTTTTTCATTATGAATCACTGTCATGCCTCCCTTTTTTGGGATGACTTGAACAGGGCTCACCCAGGGGCTATCAGAAATAGGATAAATAATCCCAGCCTCCAGTAATTTGGTGACCTCTTTCTGCACCACTTCCTTGACGGCTGGATTTAGCCGCCTCTGTGGTTGAACCACTGGTTTGGCATTATCCTCCAATAGGATTTTGTGCATGCATCTAGCAGGGCTTATGCCCTTAAGGTCACCTATGGACCACCCAAGAGCTGTCTTGTGTGTCCTTAGCACTTGAATAAGTGCTTCCTCTTCCTGTGAATTTAAAGCAGAGTTTATGATCACTGGAAAAGTGTCACCTTCTCCCAGAAATACATATTTCAAGGATGGTGGTAATGGCTTGAGCTCTGGTTTAGGAGGTTTCTCCTCTTCCAGAAGAAATTTCAGAGGCTCTTTCATGTCCTCTGAATCTTCTAAGTCAGGCTGAACATCTTTAAAGATGTTTTCCAACTTTGATTCAAGACTCTCAGCCATGTTGATCTCTTCTACCAAAGAGTCAATAAGATCAACTTTCATGCAGTCTTTTGATGTATCTAGATGCTGCATGGCTTTGACAGCGTTCAGCTTGAACTCATCATCATTGACTCTCAGGGTTATTTCCCCCTGTTGGACGTCAATGAGGGATCGTCCAGTTGTTAGGAAGGGTCTTCCTAGAATGAGAGTAGCACTCTTGTGCTCCTCCATTTCCAGCACAACAAAGTCAGTGGGAAAGGCGAATGGCCCAATGATGAGCGGATAATTTATACGCTTTTTGGCATTGTTTTTAGTATGTTTTTAGTAGGATCTAGTTACTTTTAGGGATGTTTTCATTAATTTTTATGTTAAATTCACATTTCTGGACTTTACTATGAGTTTGTGTGTTTTTCTGTGATTTCAGGTATTTTCTGGCTGAAATTGAGGGACTTGAGCAGAAATCAGATTCAGAGGTTGAAAAAGGACTGCTGATGCTGTTGGATTCTGACCTCCCTGCACTCAAAGTGAATTTTCTGGAGCTACAGAACTCGAAATGGCACGCTTTTAATTGCGTTGGAAAGTAGACATCCAGGGCTTTCCAGCAATATATAATAGTCCATACTTTGGCCAAGAATTGAGGACGTAAACTGGCGTTCAACGCCAACTTTCTACCCAAATCTGGCGTCCAGCGCCAGAAAAGGATCCAAAACCAGAGTTGAACGCCCAAACT
This sequence comes from Arachis ipaensis, assembly GCF_000816755.2. Taxonomy (NCBI): domain Eukaryota; kingdom Viridiplantae; phylum Streptophyta; class Magnoliopsida; order Fabales; family Fabaceae; genus Arachis; species Arachis ipaensis. Next base: position 75,824,657 of record NC_029792.2, read on the forward strand.
GGCACAAATACTGGCGTTCAACTCCACAAATGGCCCCTGCACGTGCAACACTTAGGCTCAGCCCAAACACACACCAAGTGGGCCCCAGAAGTGGATTTATTCATCAATTACTTACTCATGTAAACCCTAGTGACTAGTTTATTATAAATAGGACCTCTTACTATTGTATTAAATGTCTTTTTGACCATCTTTGGTCTCAGTTTTAATCTTTTCATCATCTTAGGATCTTAGGATCATCTTTGAACGCATTGTTCTTAGACTTTGGGGGCTGGCCATCTCGGCCATGCCTGGACCTCTCACTTATGTAATTTTAACGGTAGAGTTTCTACACTCCATAGATTAAGGTGTGGAGCTCTGCTGTTCCTCAAAGATTAATGCAAAATACTATTGTTTTCTATTCAATTCATCTTATTTCGCTTCTAAGATATCCATTTGCAACCAAGAACGTGATGAAGGTGATGATTATGTGTGACGCTCATCACCATTCCCCCTTATGAACGCGTGCCTGACAAACACTTCTGTTCTACATGAAATAAGCTAGAATGAAGTCCTGCCTTGTTTCTGGCATTGAACGCCAGTCCTGAGCATGGTCTGGGCGTTCAGTGCCAGCCTTCCACCAATTTTCTGGCGTTTTAGTGCCAGAATTATTTTTCCCTGGGCTCTTACTGTCCTCAGGTGAATTTTGGTTGGTTTGCTCATTTCTTGGCTTTTTGATGCCTTGAGGTGGGGTATTTAATGTTTTCCCACTTCTTAATTGAACTGCTTGGCATTCTTCTGTTATTTGCCTTGACAGCTGCTGCTTTGTTTGCTTAAACTGTTCTTCCATATGTATATTAGCCATCCTTGTCTCTTGTAGTCTGTCTTTAAATTCGGCTAGCTGCTTTGTTAGGAAGTCCAATTGCTGATTGAATCCAGCACCTTGTTTTACAGGACTGAGTTCAGCAGTTACTGTTTTAACCTCTTCATTCATGGAAGGGTTGCTGCTTAGGTACAGATGCTGATTCCTGGCAACTGTCTCAATGAGCTCTTGAGCCTCTTCAATTGTCTTTCTCATGTGGATAGATCCACCAGCTGAGTAATCTAGAGACATCTGAGCTCCTTCTGTAAGCCCATAGTAGAAGATGTCTAACTGAACCCACTCTGAAAACATTTTAGAGGGGCATTTTCGTAGCATCTCTCTGTATCTCTCCCAGGCATCATAAAGAGATTCATTATCTCCTTGTTTAAAGCCTTGGATGTCCAGCCTTAGCTGTGTCATCCTTTTTGGAGGGAAATATTGATTCAGGAATTTTTCTGTCAGCTGTTTTCATGTCCTTATGCTGCCCTTAGGTTGGTTATTCAACCACCTCTTAGCTTGATCTTTTACAGCAAATGAAAACAGTAATAGTCTGTAGACATCCTGATCTATTTCTTTATCATGTACGGTATCAGCAATCTGTAGAAGCAATAGAGGGGTTAGAATATGACCCCAGAGTCCTCCTGGACTGTTCATTTCCGCTTAGGTCCATGATGGAGAAAGGGAGATGATGTAAAATAGAAAAAAAATATTTTTTATTTATTTATTTATATATTTATTTTGAAAATGAAATAAATTAAAATAAATAAAAATTAAGTGAAGATTTTCGAAAAACTGAGGAGAGAGAAAGTGATTAGGAAGTTTTGAAAAGGATATGATGATTTTGAAAAAATTTTAAATTTTGAAATAAAAATCTGAATTTTTAGAAATATATTTCGAAAAATTGTTTTTAAAATAGAGAGAAAAGATATTTTTGATTTTTAAGAGGAAAGAGAAAAACAATAAGATAGCACAAGATTTAAAATTTTTTAGATCTAATGCTCCTTATTTTCGAAAGTTTTGGAGGGAAGACACCAAGGAACACCAAACTTAAAAATTTTAAGATCAATACACAAGAAAAACTCAAGAACACTTTGAAGACTCACAAGAACACAAGAACATGAAGGATGAACACCAAACTTAAAATTTTTTTGAAAACCAAAATAAATTTTCGAAAATTTTAAGAAAAATCAACAAGAAAACACCAAACTTAAAGTTTGGCACAGGATGTAATAGAAAAATTATTTTTGAAAAAGATTTTAATAATATGATAGCCAATTACCATGAACATAAACACTACGTTCTAACTAATTGAGCTATAAATTTAAAGTGTTTTAACAAGGGATAAATAATAAAAGACTCTAAACCAAAAAAAAGAAAAAAATTTTTCCTAATCTAAGCAACAAAATAAACCGTTAGTTGTCCAAACACGAACAATCCCCGGCAACGGCGCCAAAAACTTGGTGCACGAATTGTGAATCACACTTTTCACAACTCGTACCACTTACCAGCAAGTGCACTGCGTCGTCCAAGTAATACCTCACGTGAGTAAGGGTCGAATCCCACGGAGATTGTTGGTTTGAAGCAATCTATGGTTATCTTGTAAATCTTAGTCAGGAAGTCAATTATGTTTATCAGTTGAAATGCAATTAAACAAGAGAGCATGGATTAAAGGTTACTTGTTATGCAATAATGGAGAATATGTTGGAGTTTTGGAGATGCTTTGTCTTCTGAATCTCTGCTTTCCTCTGTCTGCTTGTTCACGCACACACGTCCTCCTATGGCAAGCTGTGTGTTGGTGGATCACCGTTGTCAATGGCTACCTTCCATCCTTCCAGTGAAAACTACGCTCACGCGCTCTGTCACAGCACGGCTAATCACCGGTTGGTTCTCAATCCGGTTGGAATAGAATCCCTTGATTCCTTTGTGTTTGTCACTAACGCCCAGCCTTCAGGAGTTTGAAGCTCGTCACAGTCATTCAATCCTTGAATCCTACTCGGAATACCACAGACAAGGTTTAGACTTTCCGGATTCTCTTGAATGCCGCCATCAGTTCTAGCTTATACCACGAAGATTCTGATTAAGAGATCTAAGAGATACTCATTTAATCTGATATAGAACGGAGGTGGTTGTTAGGCACACGTTCATGGGTTGAGAATGGTGATGAGTGTCACGGATCATCACCTTCATCACAAGTAAGCGCGAATGAACATCTTAGATAGGAACAAGCGTGTTTGAATAGAAAACAGAAATACTTGCATTAATTCATCGAGACACATCAGAGCTCCTCACCCCCAACAATGGAGTTTAGAGACTCATGCCATCAAAGAGTACAAAGTTCAGATCTAAAAATGTCATGAGATANACCTGAAATTACAGAAAAACACACAACTCATAGTAAAGTCCAGAAATATGAATTTTTCCTAAAAACTAATGAAAATAGACTAAAAACTAACTAGAACATACTCAAAACTATATGAAATTAACCCCAAAAAGCGTATAAAATATCCGCTCATCACATACACACAAACTCATAGTAAAGTCCAGAAATGTGAATTTAACATAAAAACTAATGAAAACATCCCTAAATGTAACTAGATCCTACTAAAAACATACTAAAAACAATGTCAAAAAGCGTATAAATTATCCGCTCATCACAACACCAAACTTAAATTGTTGCTTGTCCCCAAGCAACTGAAAATCAAATAGGATAAAAAGAAAAGAATATACTATAAATTCCAAACTATCAATGAAACATAGCTGCAATTATATGAGCGGGACTTATAGATTTTTGTCTCTTGAATAGTTTTGGCATCTCACTTTATCCATTGAGGTTCAGAATGATTGGCATCAATAGGAACTCAGAGTTCAGATAATGTTATTGATTCTCCTAGTTCAGTATGATGATTCTTGAACACAGCTTCTTTATGAGTCTTGCCCGTGGCCCTAAGCACTTTGTTTTCCAGTATTACCACCAGATACATAAATGCCACAGACACATAATTGGGTGAACCTTTTCAGATTGTGACTCCGCTTTGCTAAAGTCCCCAATTAGAGGTGTCCAGGGTTCTTAAGCACACTCTTTTTTTGCTTTGGACCTTGACTTTAACCGCTCAGTCTCAAGTTTTCACTTGACACCTACACGCCACAAGCACATGGTTAGCGACAGCTTGGTTTAGCCGCTTAAGCCAGGATTTTATTCCTTTAGGCCCTCCTATCCACTGATGCTCAAAGCCTTGGGATCCTTTTTATTTCCCTTGCCTTTTGGTTTTAAGGGTTATTGGCTTTTTGCTCTTGCCTCTTGGTTTTAAGAGCTTTTGGCTTTTTCTGCTTGCTTTTTCTTTTTCTTTCTATTTTTTTCGCCTATTTTTTTTCTGCAAGCTTTGTCCTTTGCTGCTTTTTCTTGCATAAGCTCTTGTCTTCCCTTTCCCTCTTCTAGAGGATTCTCCGGTCTTGGGTGCCATCAATGGTAATGGAAAAACAAAAAAGCAATGCTTTTACCACACCAAACTTAGAATATTGCTCGCCCTCGAGCAATAAACAAAAGAATAGAAGAAGAAGAAGAAGAAATATGGAGAGGGAGAGGGAGATGTGGTTTCGGCCAAGAGAAGTGTAGAGGGGTGTGTTGTGTGAATTTGAAGAAGAATGGAGGTCTTTATATAGGGAAGGGAGGGGGGGTTAAGGTTCGGCCATATGGGTGGGTTTGGGTGGGAAATTGGTTTTGAATTTTGAAGGTAGGTGGAGTTTATGAGGTAGGTTTATGGGGAAGAGGAGATGGATGTGAGTGGTGAAGGTTTAGTGGGAAAGAGAGATTGAGGTGATTGGTGAGGGATTTTTGGGTAAGAGTGTTTATGGGGTTGTGTGAAAGAGAGTGGTGAGAAGAAGTGAGTGGAGGTAGGTGGAGATCCTGTGGGGTCCA
>NC_029792.2:75829433-75838309 GCF_000816755.2 Arachis ipaensis
TTTGGGGAAGAGTGTTTATGGGGTTGTGTGAAAGAGAGTGGTGAGAAGAAGTGAGTGGAGGTAGTGGGGATCCTGTGGGGTTCACAGATCCTGAGGTGTTCAAGGATTTACATTCCTGCACCCATTAGGCATGTAAAAATGCCTTTGCACCCAACTCTGGGCGTTCAGTGCCAGGTTGGTGGCCATTTTGGGCATTCAACGCCCATTTGTGTGCCATTTCTGGCGTTGAACGCCAGAACCATGCCTGTTCTGGCGTTCAGCGCCCAGAAGCTGCCCATTTCGGGCGTTCAGCGCCAGAACCATGCTCTGTTCTGGTGCTGAACGCCAGACAGATACTCCTCCAGGGTGTGATTTTTCTTCTGCTGTTTTTGATTCTGTTTTCAATTTTTATATTTATTTTATGACTCCACATGATCATGAACCTACAAAGACATATAACTAAGAAAAATATAGTTAGATAAATAAAAATTGGGTTGCCTCCCAACAAGCGCTTCTTTAATGTCAATAGCTTGACAGTGGGCTCTCATGGAGCCTCACAGATGTTTAGAGCATTGTTGAAACTCTCCAACACCAAACTTAGAGTTTGGATATGGGAGTTCAACACCAAACTTAGAGTTTGGTTATGGCCTCCCAACACCAAACTTAGAGTTTGACTGTGGGGGCTCTGGTTGACTCTGCTTTGAGAGAAGCTTTTTCTGCTTCCTCTCCATGGTTGCAGAGGGAGATCCTTGAGTTTTAAACATAAGGGAGTCCTCATTCCATTGAAGGACTATTTCACCTCTGTCAACATCAATCACAGCTCTTGCTATGGCAATTATTATTATTTTCGGCTGCCATCTCCTCTTCCTGTTCGAAAATTTCTGAAAGGTTATTTCTGGATTGTTGCAATTTAGCTTCTCTTAATTTTCTCTTTAAAGTCCTTTCAGGTTCCGGATCTGCTTCAACAAGAATATTCTTGTCCTTGCTCCTGCTCATATGACAAAGAAGAGGGCACAGAAAAAAAAAATAATAATAATAATAGAGATCCTTTATACCACAGTATAGGGATCTCTGTGTGAGTAGAAGAAGAGGGGGAGACAAAGAATGTAATATAATGGAAGAAACACAACTGTGAGGAGGGTTGAGATGTGAGATGAGATGTTTGTAGATGAATAAATAAATAGAATAAGATGGGAGAGGAGGAATTTTCGAAAATAATTTTTGAAAAAGAGTTAGTGATTTTTGAAAATAGTTTTTGAAAAATGTTAGTAATTTTCGAAAATTAAGATCAAGAACACTATGAATGTCAAGATGAACATCATAGACACAATTTTGAAAAACTTTTAATGCAAAGAAAACATGCAAGACACATGAAAACAAAAGAAAAGTTTTTGAAAATTAGAAATATTTTTGAAAAATTTTTGAAAATAAAATAAAAAGAAAATTACCTAATCTGAGCAACAAGATGAACCGTCAGTTATCCAAACTCGAACAATCCCCAGCAAAGGCGCCAAAAACTTGGTGCACGAAATTGTGATGTCCAGGCTCGAACAATCCCTGGCAACGTGAGCAACTTGGTACGCGTAATCGTGATTACACTTTAATTATGTAAAATTCATGGCTCTTTCTTTCCCTGGCAATGGCGCCAAGAACATGGTGCCAATACCATGGTTCACAACTTCGAGACAACTAACCAGCAAGTGCACTGGGTCGTCCAAGTAATACCTTACGTGAGTAAGGGTCGAATCCCACGGAGATTGTTGGTATGAAGCAAGCTATGGTCACCTTGCAAATCTCAGTTAGGCAGATATAAAACAGTTATGGAGTTTTCAAATAATAATTAATAGAATAGGGATAGAAGTACTTATGCAAATCACTGGTGAGAATTTCAGATAAGCGTATGGAGATGCAATCGTTCCTCTGAACCTCTGCTTTCCTACTATCTTCATCCAATCAGTCTTACTCCTTTCCATGGCTGGCTTTATGCAAGGGCATCACCGTTGTCAGTGGCTACATCCCCTCCTCTCAGTGAAAAATATGCTCACATGCTCTGTCACAGCACGGCTAATCATCTGTCGGTTCTCGATCATGCTGGAATAGGATTCACCCTCCTTTTGCGTCTGTCACTAACGCCCAACAATCGCGAGTTTGAAGCTCGTCACAGTCATTCAATCATTGAATCCTACTCGGAATACTACAGACAAGGTTTAGACTTTCCGGATTCTCTTGAATGCCACCATCATTCTAGCTTACGCCACGAAGATTCCGGTTAGGAGATCTAAGAGATATTCATTCAATCTAATGTAGAACGGAAGTGTTTGTCAGGCACGTGTTCATAGGGGAGAATGGTGATGAGCGTCACACATAATCATCACCTTCATCACGTTCTTGGTGCGACTGGATATCTTAGAAGCGAAATAAGATGAATTGAATAGAAAACAGTAGTACTTTGCATTAATCTTTGAGGAACAGCAGAGCTCCACACCTTAATCTATGGAGTGTAGAAACTCTACCGTATGAAAATACATAAGTGAAGGTCCAGGCATGGCCGTGTGGCCAGCCCCCAAAATGTGATCACAGGATCAAAATACAATCCAGGATCCAGGATGGTCAAAAGGACGTCTAATACAATAGTGAAAGGTCCTATTTATAATAAACTAGCTACATTACATGAGTAAGTAATTGATGCATAAATCCACTTCCGGGGCCCACTTGGTGTGTGTTTGGGCTGAGCTTGAGTGTTGTACGTGTAGAGGTCCTTCTTGGAGTTGAATGCCAGCTTTTGTGCCAGTTTGGGCGTTCAACTCTGGTTTTGGCTCCTTTTCTGGCGCTGGACGCCAGATTTGGGCAGAAAGCTGGCGTTGAACGCCAGTTTACATCCTCTATTCTTGGCCAAAGTATGGAGTATTATATATTGCTGGAAAGCCCTGGATGTCTACTTTCCAACGCAATTGGAAGCGCGCCATTTCGAGTTCTGTAGCTCCAGAAAATCCATTTTGAGTGCAGGGAGGTCAGAATCCAACAACATCAGCAGTCCTTCTTCAACCTCTGAATCTGATTTCTGCTCAAGTCCCTCAATTTCAGCCAGAAAATACCTGAAATCACAGAAAAATACACAAAATCATAGTAAAGTCCAGAAATGTGAATTTAACATAAAAACTAATGAAAACATCCCTAAAAGTAACTAGATCCTACTAAAAACATACTAAAAACAATGTCAAAAAGCGTATAAATTATCCGCATCCTATTTATAATAAACTAGATATTAGGGTTTACATGAGTAAGCAATTGATGCATAAATCCACTTCCGGGACCCACTTGGTGTGTGTTTGGGCTGAGCTTGAGTGTTGCACGTGTAGAGGTCCTTCTTGGAGTTGAACGCCAGTTTTTGTGCCAGTTTGGGCGTTCAACTCTGGTTTTGGCTCCTTTTCTCGCGCTGGACGCCAGATTTGGGCAGAAAGCTGACGTTGAACGCCAATTTACGACGTCTATTCTTGGCCAAAGTATTACTATTTTCTATTCAATTCATCTTATTTCGCTTCTAAGATATACATTCGCACCCAAGAACGTGATGAAGGTGATGATTATGTGTGACGCTCATCACCATTCTCCCCTATGAACACGTGCCTGACAAACACTTCCGTTCTACATGAAATAAGCTAGAATGAATATCTCTTAGATCTCTTAACCGGAATCTTCGTGGCGTAAGCTAGAATGATGGCGGCATTCAAGAGAATCCGGAAAGTCTAAACCTTGTCTGTGGTATTCCGAGTAGGATTCAATGATTGAATGACTGTGACGAGCTTCAAACTCGCGATTGTTGGGCGTTAGTGACAGATGCAAAAGGAGGGTGAATCCTATTCCAGCATGATCGAGAACCGACAGATGAATAGCCGTGCCGTGACAGGGTGCGTGAGCATATTATTCACTGAGAGGATAAGATGAAGCCATTGACAAGGGTGATGCCTCCAGACGATTAGCCGTGCCGTGACAGGGCATTGGATCATTTTCCCGAGAGATGACCGAAAGTAGCCATTGACAGTGGTGATGTATCACATAAAGCCAGCCATGGAAAGGAGTAAGACTGGTTGGATGAAGATAGCAGGAAAGCAGAGGTTCAGAGGAACGAAAGTATCTCCATTCGCTTATCTGAAATTCTCACCAATGAATTACATAAGAATTTCTATCCCTATTCTATTAATTATTATTCGAAAACACCATTATCAATTTATATCTGCCTAACTGAGATTTGCAAGGTGACCATAGCTTGCTTCATACCAACAATCTCCGTGGGATTCGACCCTTACTCACGTAAGGTATTACTTAGACGACCCAGTGCACTTGCTGGTTAGTTGTATCGAAGTTGTGAACCATGGTATTGGCACCATGTTCTTGGCGCCATTGCCAGGGAAAGAAAGAGCCATGAATTTTACATAATTAAAGTGTAATCACGATTACGCGTACCAAGTTGCTCACGTTGCCAGGGATTGTTCGAGCCTGGACATCACACTTTGCATTAAAAGTTTTTCAAAATTGTGTCTATGATGTTCATCTTGACATTCATAGTGTTCTTGGTGTTCATCTTGACATTCATAGCATTCTTGCATGCATCACATGTTTTGATCTAAAAATTTCATGCATTGCATCTTTTTAGTGTTTTTCTCTCTCATCATAAAAATTTCAAAAATAAAAAAAAATATATATCTTTCCCATTTTCTCTCATCAAATTCGAAAATTTGGATTGACTTTTTCAAAAATTTTTAAAATCAAATTGTTTCTCATGAGTCAAATCAAATTTTCAGTTTGAAAATCTTATCTTTTTCAAAATCTTTTTCAAAAATCAAATCTTTTTCAAAATTCTTAGTTATTTTCGGAAATTCCAAAAATATTTTTCAAAAATCTTTTTCTTATTTTTATATCAAATTTTTGAAAATAACATAATCAATTAATGTTTTGATTCAAAAATTTGAAGTTTGTTACTTGCTTGTTAAGAAAGATTCAAACTTTGAATTCTAGAATCATATCTTGTAATTTCTTATGAATCAAGTCATTAATTGTGATTTTAAAAGGAGGACACCTAAAGGCGAGCCGTAATGGCCTCATCTTCGGCAGGCTCCTCCGTTTTTTTTTTGGTTTTTTTTACGTCGTGATGACTCTCGTTCTTTAAATAACGGTATCCCGAGGAGGACACCTAAAGGCGAGCCGTAATGGCCTTATCTTCGGCAGGCTCGTCCTGTTTTTTTTGTTTCAATTTTTTTTACGTCGTGCTTACCTTCGTTCTTTAAATGACGCTAAACCGAGGAGGACACCAAAAGTCAAGCCGTAATGGCCTCATCTTCGGCAGGCTCCTCCATTTTTTTTCCGGGTTTTTTTACGTCGTGCTGACTCTCGTTCTTTAAATGACGCTATCCCGAAGAGGACACCTAAATTCATATTTCTGGACTTTACTATGAGTTGTGTGTTTTTTTGTAATTTCAGGTATTTTTCTGGCTGAAATTGAGGGAGCTGAGCAAAAATCTGATTCAGGCTGAAAAAGGACTGCTGATGCTGTTGGATTCTGACCTCCCTGTACACAAAGTGGATTTTCTGGAGCTACAGAATTCGAATTGGCGTGCTTCCAATTGCGTTGGAAAGTAGACATCCAGGGCTTTCCAGAAATATATAATAGTCCATACTTTGCTCAAGGATGGATGACGTAAACTGGCGTTAAACTCCAGTTCTCTGCCCAATTCTGGCGTCCAGCGCCAGAAAAGGATTAAAAGTTGGAGTTCAACGCCAGAAATGGATCCAAACCTGGCGTTGAACGCCCAAACTGGCCTTATGCACGTGAATTGCTTAAATCTCAGCCCCAGCACACACCAAGTGGGCCCCAGAAGTGGATCTCTATACCATCTGCTATAGTTTACTCATTTTCTGTAAACCTAGGCTACTAGTTTAGTATTTAAACAACTTTTAGAGACTTATTTTGTATCTCATGACATTTTAGATCAAAACTTTGTATTCTTTGACGGCATGAGTCTCTAAACTCCATTGTTGGGGGTGAGGAGCTCTGCTGTGTCTCGATGAATTAATGCAAGTATTTCTGTTTTCTATTCAAACATGCTTGTTCCTACCTAAGATGTTCATTCGCGCTTAACTGTGATGAAGGTGATGATTCGTGACACTCATCACCTTCCTCAACCCATGAACGTGTGCCTGACAACCACCTCCGTTCTATATCAGATTGAATGAGTATCTGTTAGATCTCTTAATTAGAATCTTCGTGGTATAAGCTAGAACTGATGGCGGCATTCATGAGAATCCGGAAAGTCTAAACCTTGTCTGTGGTATTCCAAGTAGGATTTAATGATCGAATGACTGTGACGAGCTTCAAACTCGCGAGTGCTGGGCGTTAGTGATAGACGCAAAAGGATAAAGAATCCTATTCCAGTATGATCGAAAACCGACAGATGATTAGCCGTGCTGTGACAGAGCATGTGAGCATATTCTTCACTGAGAGGATGGGATGTAGCCATTGATGACGGTGACCCCTTACATACAGCTTGCCATGGGAGGACGTGCATGCGTGAATCAGAAGACAGAGGAAAGTAGAGATTCAGAAGACAAAGCATCTCCAAAACTCCAACATATTCTCCATTACTGCATAACAAGTAACCTTTAATTTATGCTCTCTTGGTTATTCGCAATTCAACTGATAAACATAACTGACTTCCTGACTAAGATTTACAAGATAACCATAGATTGCTTCAAACCAACAATCTCCGTGGGATTCGACCCTTACTCACGTAAGGTATTACTTGGACGACCCAGTGCACTTGCTGGTAAGTGGTACGAGTTGTGAAAAGTGTGATTCACAATTTGTGCACCATGTTTTTAGCGCTGTTGCCGGGGATTGTTCGTGTTTGGACAACTGACGGTTTATTTTGTTGCTTAGATTAGGAAAAATTTTTCTTGGTTTAGAGTCTCTTATCATTGTTTTTGGTTAAAATTTTAGAATCCTTATTTTCTCTTAAAAAATTTTTTTTTCTTTTCAAAAAGTAATTTTTATTGAATTTTTCTTGTTTGATCTTTAGTTTTTCTTGTTTTGTGATTTTTCCTATTTTTCTTGTGTCGTTTCAAAACATTAGTTTTCAAAAAAAAATACTTCTTCAAAACAAGTGTTCCATTCATAACTCATTTGGCTAGAGCGTTAGTCTGTGTTCTTGATAATTGGGTTAGAATCTTTTATATTCTTTTCAAAATCTTCTTTTTCATAAATAATAATTTCTCTATTAAATTTTGTGCCAAACTTTAATTTTGGTGTTTTCTTGTTGATTTCCCTTTGGTTTTCGAAAATTTTGGTTTGGTTTTCTAAAAATTTTAAGTTTGGTGTTCTTTCTTCATGTTCTTGTGTTCTTGTGAGTATTCAAAGTGTTCTTGAGTTTTCCTTGTGACTTGATCTTAAAATTTTTAAGTTTGGTGTTCCTTGGTGTTTTCCCTCCAAAATTTTCAAAAACAATGAGCATTAGATCTAAAAAATTTTAAATCTTGTGCTATCTTATTGTTTTTCTCTCTCCTCTCTTAAATTCAAAAATATCTTTTCTCTCTATTTTAAAGCTAATTTTCAAAAATTACCTTTAAAATTCAGATTTTTACTTCAAAATTTAAAACCTTTTTCAAAAATAATCATATCTTTTTCAAAACTTCCTAACCACCTTCTCTCTCTCCTCATTTTTTCGAAAATTTTTAACCATTTTTATTTATTTTATTTTAATTTATTTCATTTTCGAAATAAATAAATAAAAAATAAATAAAAATATATTTTTTTATTTTACATCATCTCCCTTTCTCCATCATGGATCTAAGTGGAAATGAACAGTCCAGGAGGACTCTGGGGTCATATTCTAACCCTTCTACTGCTTCATATGGGAGTAGCATCTGCATACCCTCCATTGGAGTCAGTAGCTTTGAGTTGAATCCTCAGCTAATTATCATGGTGCAGCAAAGTTGCCAGTATTCTGGTCTTCCACAGGAAGAACCTACAGAGTTTCTGGCACAGTTTCTACAGATTACTGACACAGTACATGATAAAGAAATAGATCAGGATGTCTACAGACTGTTACTGTTTCTATTTGCTGTAAAAGATCAAGCTAAGAGGTGGTTGAATAACCAACCTAAGGCCAGCATAAGGACATGGAAGCAGCTAACAGAAAAATTCCTGAATCAATACTTTCCCCCAAAACGGATGACACAGCTAAGGCTGGACATCCAAGGCTTCAAACAAGGAGATAATGAATCTCTTTATGATGCCTGGGAGAGATACAGAGAGATGCTACGAAAATGCCCCTCTGAAATGTTTTCAGAGTGGGTTCAGTTAGACATCTTCTATTATGGGCTTGCAGAAGGAGCTCAGATGTCTTTGGACTACTCAGCTAGTGGATCTATCCACATGAGAAAGACAATTGAAGAGGCTCAAGAGCTCATTGATACAGTTGCCAAGAATCAGAATCTGTACCTAAGCAGTGAGCCTTCCATGAAAGAAGAGGTTAAGACAGCAACTGCTGAACTCAGTCCTATAAAACAAGCTACTGAATTCAATCAGCAGTTGGACTTTCTAACAAGGCAGCTAGCCGAATTTAAAGATAGGCTGCAAGAGACAAGAATGGCAAATATACATATGGAAGAACAGTTTAGGCAAACAAAGCAACAGCTATCAAGACAAATAACAGAAGAATGCCAAGCAGTTCAATTAAGAAGTGGGAAAACATTAAATAACCCACCTCAAGGCAGCAAAAAGCCAAGAAATGAGCAAACCACCCAAGATTCACCTGAGGACAGAAAGAGCCCAGGGAAAAATAATTCTGGCACTAAAACGCCAGAAAATTGGTGGAAGGCTGGCGCTGAACGCCCAGACCATG
>NC_029792.2:75838326-75840098 GCF_000816755.2 Arachis ipaensis
ACCCCCCTCCCTTCCCTATCTAAAGCCCTCCATTCTTCATCAAATTCACACAACACACCCCTCTACACCCCTCTTGGCCGAAACCACATCTCCCTCTCCCTCTCCATATTTCTTCTTCTTCATCATCTATTCTTTCTTTTATTGCTCGAGGGCGAGCAAGATTCTAAGTTTGGTGTGGTGAAAGCATAAGCTTTTTGTTTTTCCATTACCATTGATGGCACCTAAGACCGGAGAATCCTCTAGAAAGGAGAAAAGGAAGACAAAAGCTTCCACCTCCGAGTCATGGGAGATGGAAAAGTTCATCTCCAAAGCCCATCAAGACCACTTCTATGATGTTGTGGCCAAGAAGAAGGTGATCCCCGAGGTCCCTTTCAAACTCAAAAGAAATGAGTATCCGGAGATCCGACATGAAGTTCAAAGAAGAGGTTGGGAAGTTCTAACAAATCCCATCCAACAAGTCGGCATCCTAATGGTTCAAGAGTTCTATGCTAATGCATGGATCACCAAGAACCATGATCAGAGTAAGAACCCGGATCCAAAGAACTATGTTACAATGGTTCGGGGGAAATACTTGGATTTTAGTCCGGAAAATGTGAGGTTGGCGTTCAACTTGCCAAACATGGAAGAGAACGCACGCCCCTACACAAGGAGAGTCAACTTTTCCTCTGTCTTCTTGTTCACGCACACACGTCCTCCTATGGCAAGCTGTGTGTTGGTGGATCACCGTTGTCAATGGCTACCTTCCATCCTTCCAGTGAAAACTACACTCAAGCGCTCTGTCACAGCACGGCTAATCACCGGTTGATTCTCAATCCAGTTGGAATAGAATCCCTTGAATTCTTTTGCGTTTGTCACTAACGCCCATGTCTCCAACTTGCTGATGGTTCCACTAAATACCCATCAGGCGTGATTGAAGACATGATTGTCAGAGTTGGGCCATTCACTTTTCCCACTGACTTTGTTGTGCTGGAAATGGAGGAGCACAAGAGTGCTACTCTGATTCTAGGAAGACCCTTCCTAGCAACTGGACGATCCCTCATTGACGTCCAACAGGGGGAAATAACCCTGAGAGTCAATGATGATGAATTCAAGTTGAACGCTGTCAAAGCCATGCAGCATCCAGACACATCAACAGACTGCATAAAAGTTGATCTTATTGACTCCTTGGTAGAAGAGATCAACATGGCTGAGAGTCTCGAATCAGAGTTGGAAAATATCTTTAAAGATGTTCAGCCTGATTTGGAGGACTCAGAGGACATGAAAGAGCCTTTGAAATTTCTTCTGGAAGAGGAAAAACCTCCTAAACCCGAGCTCAAGCCATTACCACCATCCTTGAAATATGCATTTTTGGGAGAAGGTGACACTTTTCCAGTGATCATAAGCTCTGCTTTAAATTCACAGGAAGAGAAAGCACTTATTCAAGTGCTAAGGACACACAAGACAGCTCTTGGGTGGTCCATAGGTGACCTTAAGGGCATAAGCCCGGCTAGATGCATGCACAAAATCTTATTGGAGGATAATGCCAAACCAGTGGTTCAACCACAGAGGTGGCTAAATCCAGCCATGAAAGAAGTGGTGCAGAAAGAGGTCACCAAATTACTAGAGACTGGGATTATTTATCCTATTTCTGATAGCCCCTGGGTGAGTCCTGTCCAAGTCGTCCCAAAAAAGGGAGTTATGACAGTGTTTCATAATGAAAAAAATGAACTGGTTCCTACAAGAACAGTTACAGGGTGGCGCATATGTATTGACTACAGAAGGCTCAATACAGC
>NC_029792.2:75840115-75841032 GCF_000816755.2 Arachis ipaensis
AATCATTGAATCCTACTCGGAATACCACAGACAAGGTTTAGACTTTCTGGATTCTCTTGAATGCCGCCATCATTCTAGCTTACGCCACGAAGATTCCGGTTAGGAGATCTAAGAGATATTCATTCAATCTAATGTAGAACGGAGGTGGTTGTCAGGCACGCGTTCATAGGGAATGATAATGATTGTCACGTTCATCACATTCAAGTTGAGGTGCGAATGAATATCTTAGAAGCGAAATAAGATGAATTGAATAGAAAATAGTAGTACTTGCATTAATCTTTGAGGAACAGCAGAGCTCTACACCTTAATCTATGGAGTGTAGAAACTCTACTGTTGAAAATACATAAGTGAAAGGTCCAGGCATGGCCGAGATGGCCAGCCCCCAAAACGTGATCACAGGATCAAAATACAATCCTTGATCCAGGATGGTCAAAAGGACCAGTAAAAGTTCCTATTTATAATAGACTAGCTACTAGGGTTTACATGAGTAAGTAATTGATGCATAAATCCACTTCCGGGGCCCACTTGGTGTGTGCTTGGGCTGAGCTTGAGTGTTGCACGTGTAGAGGTCCTTCTTGGAGTTGAACGCCAGTTTTTGTGCCAGTTTGGGCGTTCAACTCTGATTTTGGCTCCTTTTCTGGCGCTGGACGCCAGATTTGGGCAGAAAGCTGGCGTTGAACGCCAGTTTATGTCGTCTATTCTTGGCCAAAGTATGGACTATTATATATTTCTGGAAAGCCCTGAATGTATACTTTCCAACGCAATTGGAAGCGCGCCATTTCGAGTTCTGTAGCTCCAGAAAATCCACTTTGAGTGCAGGGAGGTCAGAATCCAACAGCATCAGCAGTCCTTCTTCAACCCCTGAATCTGATTTCTGCTCAAGTCCCTCAATTTCAGCCAGAAAATACCTGAAATCA
>NC_029792.2:75845430-75852933 GCF_000816755.2 Arachis ipaensis
AAAGATTGCTCCAGCTAAATGAGCTAGAGGAGTTCAGATTCACAGCTTTCGAAAATGCCAAGCTTTATAAAGAGAAATCAAAAAAGTGGCATGATAGAAAGCTGTCATCTAGAATCTTTGAACCAAGACAGAAGGTTCTGCTGTTCAACTCTAGACTCAGGCTATTCCCCGGGAAATTGAAATCCCGGTGGAGGGGACCATACGTGATTACAAGCATATCACCATATGGTTATGTAGAGCTTCAAGATATTGACTCTAACAAGAAGTTCATTGTTAATGGACAGAGAATCAAGCACTATCTTGAAGGCAATGTTGAGCAAGAGTGCTCAAGGTTGAAGCTAGATTAAAAGCTCAGCAAGGTCCATCTAAGGACATTAAAGAAGCGCTTGTTGGGAGGCAACCCAATTTTTATTTATTTTCAGGGTTTTTCATGTTTTATTAGGTTCATGATCATGTGGAGTCACAAAATAAATATAAAAAATTGAAAACGGAATCAAAAACAGCAGAAAAAAAATCACACCCTGGAGGAAGCACCTGTCTGGCGTTCAACGCCAGAACAGAGCATGGTTCTGGCGCTGAACGCCCAAAATGGGCAACACCCTGGCGCTGAACGCCCAGAACAAGCATGGTTCTGGCGTTCACCGCCAGAAATGGCTAGTAAATGGGCGTTGAACGCCCGAAATGGGCACCAACCTGGCGCTGAACGCCCAGAGTTGTGTGCAAGGGCATTTTGCATGCCCAAATTGGTGCAGGGATGTAAATGCCTTGACACCTCAAGATCTGTGGACCTCACAGGATCATTTCAAGATCTGTGGACCCCACAGGATCCCCACCTTCCCTCCTCATAATCCTAGTTTTTTTTTTTTCACATCTTCTTCTTCATCTATTCCTTCTTCTTTTGCTCGAGGGCGAGCAACATTCTAAGTTTGGTGTGGTAAAACAATTATGTGAAGGATCTATAGCTCAGTGGTAGAACATGTGGTTGCAAATCAAGAGATCCCTGAGATACCTCAAGGGAAGCAACTGAGGATAGAAATACCAAAAATCACTAGGAATCAAGCCACAAAGGCAAGGAAGAGACATAAAAGAGCTCAAGAACATCATTGGTTCCTCAAGAAGGAAATGCCATCATCACTAAGGTGAACTCGTTCCTTGTTCTTACTTTCTCTGTTTTTCGTTTTCTCTATGTTAAGTGCTTATCTATGTTTGTGTCTTCATTACATGATCATTAGTAGTAATTATAAATGTTGCTATCCCGAGGAGGACACCTAAAGGCGAGCCGTAATGGCCTCATCTTCGGCAGGTTTCTCCGATTTTTTTCCGGTTTTTTTTTACTTCGTGCTGACCCTCGTTCTTTAAATGACGCTATGCCAAGGAGGACACCTAAAGGCAAGCCGTAATGGCCTCATCTTCGGCAGGCTCCTCCTGTTTTTTTTTTCCGGTTTTTCTTTACGTCGTTCTTACCCTCGTTCTTTAAATGACGCTAGACCAAAGAGGACACCTAAAGGTGAGCCGTAATGGCCTCATCTTTGGCAGGCTCCTCCTGTTTTTTTTCCGGTTTTTTTTACATCGTGCTGTCCCTCGTTCTTTAAATGACGCTAACCCGAGGAGGACCCCTAAAGGCGAGCCGAAATGGCCTCATCTTCGGCATGCTCCTCAGATTTTTCTTTACGTCGTGCTGACAATCGTTTTTTAAATGATGCAATTTCGAGGAGGACACCTAAAGGCGAGCCGTAATGGCCTCAAGTTCGGCATGCTCCTCTGGTTTTTTTTACTACGTGCTGACCCTCCTTCTTTAAATGACGCTATCCCGAGGAGGACACCTAAAGGCGAGCCGTAATGGCCTCAAGTTCGGCATGCTCCTCTGGTTTTTTTTACGTCGTGCTGACCCTTCTTCTTTAAATGACGCTATCCCGAGGAGGACACCTAAAGGCGAGCCGTAATGGCCTCATCTTCGGCAGGCTCCTCCGAATTTTTTTTTTCCAGTTTTTTTTACGTCGTGATGACTCTCGTTCTTTAAATGACGCTATCCCGACGAGGACACCAAAAGGCGAGCCATAATGGCCTCATCTTCGGCAGGCTCCTCTTGTTTTTTTTCTAGTTTTTTTTACGTTGTGCTGACCCTCGTTCTTTAAATGACGCTAAACCGAGGAGGACACCAAAAGGCGAGCCGTAGCGTTCTCATCTTCGGTAGGCTCCTCCATTTTTTCTGGTTTTTTTTTACGTCGTGCTGACTCTCGTTCTTTAAATGACGCTATCCCGAGGAGGACACCTAAAGGCGAGCCGTAATGGCCTCATCTTCGGCAGGCTCCTCCGGTTTTTTTTTCTACTACGTGCTGATCCTCGTTGTTTAAATGACGCTATCCCGAAGAGGACACCTAAAGGCGAGCCGTAATGGCCTCATCTTCGGCAGGCTCCTCCAATTTTTTTTTCCGGTTCTTTTACGTCGTGATGACTCTCGTTCTTTAAATGACGCTATCCCGAGGAGGACACCTAAGGGCGAGCCGTAATGGCCTCATCTTCGGCATGCCCCTCAGATTTTTCTTTACGTCGTGCTGACAATCGTTTTTTAAATGATGCTATCTCGAGGAGGACACCTAAAGGCTAGCCGTAATGGCCTCATATTTGGCAGGCTCCTCCAATTTTTTTTCGGTTTTTTTAGGTCGTGCTTACCATCGATCTTTAAATGACACTATCCCAAGGAGGACACCTAAAGGCGAGCCGTAATGGCCTCATCTTCGGCAGGCTCCTCTGATTTTTTTTTTCCGGTTTCTTTTTTTACATCATGCTAACCCTCGTTTTTTAAATGACGCTATGCCGAGGAGGACACATAAAGGCGAGCCGTAATGGCCTCATCTTCGGCAGGCTGCTCCAATTTTTTTTTCTGGTTTTTTTACGACGAGCTGACCCTCGTTCTTTAAATGACGCTAGACCGAGGAGGACACCAAAGGCGAGCCGTAATGGCCTCATCTTCGGCTGGCTCCACCATTTTTTCTGGTTTTTTTTTACGTCGTGCTGACTCTCGTTCTTTAAATGACACTATCCCGAGGAGGACACCTAAAGGCGAGCCGTAATGGCCTCATCTTCGGCAGGCTCCTCCGGTTTTTTTTTTCTACTACGTGCTGATCCTCGTTGTTTAAATGACGCTATCCCGAGGAGGACACCTAAAGGCGAGCCGTAATGGCCTCATCTTCGGCATGCTCCTCAGATTTTTCTTTACGTCGTGCTGACAATCGTTTTTTAAATGATGCTATCTCGAGGAGGACACCTAAAGGCGAGCCGTAATGGCCTCATCTTCGGCATGCTCCTCAGATTTTTCTTTACGTCGTGCTGACAATCGTTTTTTAAATGATGCTATCTCGAGGAGGACACCTAAAGGCGAGCCGTAATGGCCTCATCTTCGGCATGCTCCTCAGATTTTTCTTTACGTCGTGCTGACAATCGTTTTTTAAATGATGCTATCTCGAGGAGGACACCTAAAGGCGAGCCGTAATGGCCTCATCTTCGGCATGCTCCTCAGATTTTTCTTTACGTCGTGCTGACAATCGTTTTTTAAATGATGCTATCTCGAGGAGGACACCTAAAGGCGAGCCGTAATGGCCTCATCTTCGGCATGCTCCTCAGATTTTTCTTTACGTCGTGCTGACAATCGTTTTTTAAATGATGCTATCTCGAGGAGGACACCTAAAGGCGAGCCGTAATGGCCTCATCTTCGGCATGCTCCTCAGATTTTTCTTTACGTCGTGCTGACAATCGTTTTTTAAATGATGCTATCTCGAGGAGGACACCTAAAGGCGAGCCGTAATGGCCTCATCTTCGGCATGCTCCTCAGATTTTTCTTTACGTCGTGCTGACAATCGTTTTTTAAATGATGCTATCTCGAGGAGGACACCTAAAGGCGAGCCGTAATGGCCTCATCTTCGGCATGCTCCTCAGATTTTTCTTTACGTCGTGCTGACAATCGTTTTTTAAATGATGCTATCTCGAGGAGGACACCTAAAGGCGAGCCGTAATGGCCTCATCTTCGGCATGCTCCTCAGATTTTTCTTTACGTCGTGCTGACAATCGTTTTTTAAATGATGCTATCTCGAGGAGGACACCTAAAGGCGAGCCGTAATGGCCTCATCTTCGGCATGCTCCTCAGATTTTTCTTTACGTCGTGCTGACAATCGTTTTTTAAATGATGCTATCTCGAGGAGGACACCTAAAGGCGAGCCGTAATGGCCTCATCTTCGGCATGCCCCTCAGATTTTTCTTTACGTCGTGCTGACAATCGTTTTTTAAATGATGCTATCTCGAGGAGGACACCTAAAGGCGAGCCGTAATGGCCTCATATTTGGCAGGCTCCTCCAATTTTTTTTCGGTTTTTTTAGGTCGTGCTTACCATCGTTCTTTAAATGACACTATCCCAAGGAGGACACCTAAAGGCGAGCCGTAATGGCCTCATCTTCAGCAGGCTCCTCTGATTTTTTTTTCCGGTTTCTTTTTTTACATCATGCTAACCCTCGTTTTTTAAATGACGCTATGCCGAGGAGGACACCTAAAGGCGAGCCGTAATGGCCTCAACTTTGGCAGGCTGCTCCAATTTTTTTTTCTGGTTTTTTTACGACGAGCTGACCCTCGTTCTTTAAATGACGCTAGACCGAGGAGGACACCAAAGGCGAGCCGTAATGGCCTCATCTTCGGCAGGCTCCACCATTTTTTCTGGTTTTTTTTTACGTCGTGCTGACTCTCGTTCTTTAAATGACGCTATCCCGAGGAGGACACCTAAAGGCGAGCCGTAATGGGCTCATCTTTGCTAGACTCCTCCAGTTTTTTTTACTACGTGCTAACCCTCGCTCTTTAAATGACGTTATGCCGAGGAGGACACCTAAAGGGGAGCCGTAATGGCCTCATCTTCGGCAGGCTCCTCCGATTTTTTTTTCCAGTTTTTTTTACGTCGTGATGACTCTCGTTCTTTAAATGACGCAATCCCGACGAGGACACCAAAAGGCGAGCCGTAATGGCCTCATCTTCGGCAGGCTCCTCTTCTTTTTTTCTGGTTTTTTTTACGTCGTGCTGACCCTCGTTCTTTAAATGACGCTAAACCGAGGAGGACACCAAAAGGCGAGCCGTAACGGCCTCATCTTCGGTAGGCTCCTCCATTTTTTCGGGTTTTTTTTACGTCGTGCTGACTCTCGTTCTTTAAATGACGCTATCCCGAGGAGGACACCTAAAGGCAGGCCGTAATGGCCTCATCTTCGGCAGGCTCCTCCGGTTTTTTTTCTACTACGTGCTGATCCTCGTTGTTTAAATGACGCTTTCCCGAGGAGGACACCTAACATCCTTTAGTTGAGGTAGCTTTAAGATCTCTCTGATTTTGTCAGGGGTGGTATGAACAATCTTTCCTCTGACCATGGTCTGATATTCATAGAAGGCAGTTCCAGATAGTTTTTGCTTGTCTGTCTGCCACATATTAGCATAGAACTCCTGGACCATGTTCCTTCCTACTTTCGTTTCAGGATTAGCTAGGACTTCCCAGTTTCTGATTCGAATTTGCTCCTGGATCTCTGGATATTCTTCTTCTTTCAGATCGAATCTAATTTCCGGGATCACTGATCTCAGACCCATTATTTTAAGATAATGGTCTGAATGTTCTTTAGATAAGAACTTCCCTTGATTCCAAAGTGGTTTTGGAACGCTCTCTTTCTTGCCTCTTGGAGTGGGTTGTTTTCCTTTAGGAGCCATGATCTTAGTGATCTTGGATAAACACACCAAACTTAGAGGTTTGCTTGTCCTCAAGCAAAAGAAAAGAAAGGAGAGGGATAGAAGGAGAGCTAGGTGCAATTGTTGATGGAGGAGGAGGGAGGCCGACCCCAAATTTAAAGGGATGGGGGTGGGTTTTCAAAAAATTGGAAAAAGATAAGATAAAAAGAAAGATAAGATAGAAGATATAGTTTAATTTTGAAGAGATATGATAGAATTTTGAAAAAGATAAATCTGAATTTTGAAAAAGATAATATGGAGATTTGAAAAAGATATGGATTAGTTGAAAAGATTTTAGAGTGAAAAAGATAGATTTGTTTTCAGAAAAGATTTGAAAAGAGTTGGATTGAATTTGGAAAGAGGGATTTTTAGAAATTAAGGATTTTAGAAATCAGGGTTCTTAACATGTTCATGTAAAAATCATGCATTGAAACATAAAATTTGAAATTAGAATGGAAATACGTGTGGAAAAAATGAATTTGGCTCCTCCCTGCCTTCCTGGCGTTTGAACGCCCAAACACTGCCTGTTTTGGGCGTTCAGCGCCCAAATGCTGCTCTCCTGGGCGTTCAACGCCCAGCTGCTGCCATTACTGGCGTTCAACGCCCATTGGGTGCCCATTTCTGGCGTTGAACGCCCAGATTGCTACCATTACTGGCGTTTTCTTGCCAGTGAGCTCTTTTTCTCTGTTTTGTGTGCCGAGGTCTTCTGTAAATGATTCCTCACCTTAGTGTCAGTGAACTTTATATAAACAAATAAAAAATAAAAATAAAAATAAAAAAATAGGGCAAAATGCTTAGAGGATTGTTGCCTCATGGCTGGGTTGCCTCCCAGCAAGCGCTTCTTTATTGTCTTTAGCTGGACCTTGCTGAGCTTTTAATCTAGCTTTAGCCTTGAGCATTCTTGCTCAATGTTGCCTTCAAGATAATGCTTGATTCTCTGTCCATTGACAATGAACTTCTTATCAGAATCAATATCTTGAAGCTCCACATAACCATATGGTGATACACTTGTAATCACGTATGGTCCCTTCCACCGGGATTTCAGTTTACCGGGGAATAGCCTGAGTCTAGAGTTAAACAACAGAACCTTCTGTCCTGATTCAAAGATTCTAGATGACAGCTTTCTGTCATGCCACTTTTTTTACTTTTCTTTATAAAGCTTGGCGTTTTCGAAAGCTGTGAATCTGAATTCCTCTAGCTCATTTAGCTGGAGGAATCGTTTTTCTCCTGCTAGTTTGGCATCAAAGTTTAGGAATCTGGTTGCCCAGTAGGCCTTATGTTCCAGTTCCACGGGCAGGTGACATGCCTTACCATACACGAGTTGGTATGGAGATGTCCCTATAGGGGTCTTGAATGATGTCCTGTAAGCCCACAGAGCATCATCCAAGCTCCGTGCCCAATCCTTTCTACGGGTATTTACTGTCCGTTCCAGGATTCTCTTTAACTCTCTATTAGAGACTTCAGCTTGCCCATTGGTTTGTGGATGATATGGAGTGGCCACCTTGTGGCGAATTCCATACCGAACCATGGCAGAGTAAAGCTGTTTATTGCAGAAGTGAGTGCCCCCACCACTGATTAGTACTCTAGGGACACCAAACCTGCTAAAGATGTGTTTCTGGAGGAACTTCAGCACCGTTTTAGTATCATTGGTGGGTGTGGCAATAGCCTCAACCCATTTTGATACATAGTCAACTGCCACCAGAATATAAGTGTTTGAGTATGATCGTGGGAAAGGTCCCATGAAGTCAATTCCCCATA
>NC_029792.2:75852995-75853373 GCF_000816755.2 Arachis ipaensis
TCTCTTTATAAAGCTTGGCATTTTTGAAAGCTGTGAATCTGAACTCCTCTAGCTCATTTAGCTGGAGCAATCTTTTTTCTCTTGCTAATTTGGCATCAAAGTTTAGGAATCTGGTTGCCCAGTAGGCCTTATGTTCCAGTTCCACAGGCAGGTGACATGCCTTACCATACACCAGTTGGTATGGAGAGGTCCCTATAGGGGTCTTGAATGCTGTTCTGTAAGCTCACAGAGCATCATCCAAGCTCCTTGCCCAATCCTTTCTACGGGTATTTACTGTCCGTTCCAGGATTCTCTTTAATTCTCTGTTAGAGACTTCAGCTTGCCCATTGGTTTGTGGATGATATGGAGTGGCCACTTTGTGGCGAATTCCATACCGAA
>NC_029792.2:75853882-75854375 GCF_000816755.2 Arachis ipaensis
TCCATGATGGAGAAAGGGAGATGATGTAAAATAGAGAAAATATTTTTATTTATTTATTTATTAATTTATTTCGAAAATAAAATAAAAATAAATAAAAGTGGGTGAAGATTTTCGAAAAATTGAGGAGAGAGAAAGTGGTTAGGAAGTTTAAAAAAAAATCTGAATTTTAAAAATTGATTTTCGAAAAAGATGCTTTAAAATAGAGAGAAAAGTTATTTTTAAATTTTAAGAAGAGAGAGAAAAACAATAAGATAGCACAAGATTTAAAATTTTTAGATCTAATGCTCCTTGTTTTCGAAAATTTTTGGGGGGAAAACACCAAGGAACACCAAACTTAAAAATTTTAAGATCAAGACACAAGGAAAACTCAAGAACACTTTGAAGACTCACAAGAACACAAGAACACAAAGGAAGAACACCAAACTTAAAATTTTTTTTAGAAAACCAAAATAAATTTTCGAAATTTTTTTTTTTTGAAAAATCAACAAGAAAA
>NC_029792.2:75855289-75918599 GCF_000816755.2 Arachis ipaensis
CAGTTAAGTGCGAATGAACATCTTAGATAGGAACAAGCGTGTTTGAATGGAAAATAGAAATACTTGCATTAATTCATCGAGGCACAGCAGAGCTCCTCACCCCCAACAATGGAGTTTAGAGACTCATGCCGTCAAAGAGTACAAAGTTTAGATCTAAAATGTCATGAGATGCAAAATAAGTCTCTAAGAGTTGTTTAAATACTAAACTAGTAGCCTAGGTTTACAAAAAATGAGTAAACTATGATGGATGATGCAGAGATCCACTTATGGGGCCCACTTGGTGTGTGCTGGGGCTGAGATTTAAGCAATTCACGTGCAGAGGCCATTTGTGGAGTTGAACGCCAGTTTTTGTGCCAGTTTGGGCGTTCAACTCCAGCTTTTGATCCTTTTCTGGCGCTGGACGCCAGAATTGGGCAGAGAACTGGCGTTGAATGCCAGTTTACATCATCTCTCCTTGTGCAAAGTATGGACTATTATATATTGCTGGAAAGCCCTGGAAGTCTACTTTCCAACGCAATTAGAAGCATGCCATTTCGAGTTCTGTAGCTCCAGAAAATCCACTTTGAGTGCAGGGAGGTCAGAATCCAACAGCATCAGCAGTCCTTTTTCAGCCTGAATCAGATTTTTGCTCAGCTCCTTCAATTTCAGCCAGAAAAATACCTGAAATTACAGAAAAACACACAACTCATAGTAAAGTCCAAAAATATGAATTTTTCCTAAAACTAATGAAAATATACTAAAAACTAACTAGAACATACTCAAAACTACATGAAATTAACCCCAAAAAGCGTATAAAATATCCGCTCATCAACTCTCCACCTGGAGCACGTGGTGGCTAGCCACTGCTTTCACCGAGGGAAACTCGTATCCCAGATAGGTGGAGTGCAACAGTCACAATAATCACAATTCAACATATATGCATATAAATCATAGCCATATATTAACATTCATCTCAGCCATCCTACTTACAAATCATAATCTGTAATCAGCCAAAATCATCACTACACACAGCCATTCAGCTCATATCATATACAGCACTCCACCATCCTCCTCTACAACTCATATCATCATCATTCATCATACTCATCATAACATCCCCTTTCTTCCTTCACAAGTTACCCTCCCCCCTAGCTTACCCTCATTCACTAGGCATTTTACATGAATTCAAGATTTAGGAAATGAAATTGGGGTTTTATAAGTGTGAAACAACACCTCAGAAGGTTACAAGCTTGTTGGGAATGCAAAAGACTTGAAAACAAAAGCTTTAGAAAAGGACTAGGTCGCGTGTGTACGCACAGGGGTGTGCGTGCGCACGCCCAGAAATAATTTTTGAAGTGTGCGTACCCACAGGTATGTGCATACACACAGAAAGCAAAATCTCCAGGGTTGAGTGCACGCACAAGGTGTGCTAGCACCACCAACAGCATGTCATTCCCAATGTGTGCGTGCGCATAGGTCTGTGCGTACACACAGCTTGCAAGACTTCCTTGGCCATGTGCGCGCATAGAGCGTGCTAGCGCTACCAGCAGCAGCCCCATTCCTACGTGTGCGTACACACAGGGCTTTGTATGCGCACAGGCTCAAAATTCCGTGGGTTGTGCGTGCGCACAGGGCTGTGCGTGCGCACACAAACCAAAAATCACAAATTTTGCAGAAGTTGCAGAATTCAGATTTTTGTTCCGAACTTCCAATGATCATATCTCCTTCCTCAAAAATCAAATTTCCACCAAATTTAAACCATTTTAAATCTTGTGAAATCATCTTTCTTTTGATATAAAAATCATAAAATTCCAAAAACAATAGCTCAAGATATGATCCGTTGAAGTTCGCCAAAATTTCATTTTTACCGAAACTCATAAACTCCCCAATTTTAAAACATACATTCCAAATCCATTTAAGATCAACCAAAAACTCAACCATCCCAACATCAATCATTCCCAAAGCTCTTTCAATCATCAACCCATCAATTCCACCATATTTAACCAAATCTCAATTTAACAAATCTCAATTCAATAATCATCCTTCCCTCTCTCAAATTCCAAAACAAGCAATCAATTTCATCAATCACCATATATATTCACATACCAATATCATACCCCAAAACATGCTCATCAACAAGAGTTTCAACCTTTTCATCAATTTAAACACATCAATCCATAACACATACAACCCTACATGCTTGCCAATAATTATCAATACTCACGATCATTCAACCACTATCCATATATCCATTTCAATCCAATTCATTCATCAAGTATATCAACATGTCAAAATCCACTAATTTCATACATAACAACGCAACTTATATCATTTATCAACCATATTAATAGCTCAGAAATCTTATCCTAGGGCCAATAGCCTACGTTTTTAAAACCACATTACATTTTAGATATAGGAAACCGAAACCATGCCTTGGCCGATTCCTGTTCAACCCGAAACACTCTCAAATTCCTCTTCCAAGGTTCCCAAACTCCACCAATAGATTTCCAAGCTTAGGGCTCCACATCAAAGCTTTCCAAAACCACCAATCAAGCTCCAACACTCACATATACAAGGCCTAAGCCATAATATCACACCAATACACAATAACTCAATACCCAATACCTCAAATTCAATATTTTCACTAGGGTTTGAGGTCTCTTACCTTACCCAAGGATCAAGGGAGCAAGAACAAGCCTTCCCTTCAAGTTAATTTGAGCCTACAGCATCCAAACTCAAAAATCTCAACACTTTACCCACTAAAATTTGAAAATGAGGGTTGAGGATTCGAGGAAGAAACTATGGTTTACCTCAGGAATCTTGGTGTGAATTTTGTAGAGCTCGACGCCGCGGTTGTGTGGCCGTAAACGGCACGTCGATCGGAGCTCCGAATCAAAAGTAATCAACAATGGAAGATTGATGTTAATAGGAGCAAGGGTTTTCTTGTTTCCCTCTCCATAACCAGCGTGTATATGTGTTTTGAAGAGAAAGAGAGCTGAGCTCTCTTTAATGAATGAGGCTTGGCAGGGCCCTTGGACCCAACTTGGATCCAGTTGGCCCGGTTTGGCTCGTTTGGTCCAATCTTGGGCCAATTTCTTTAAAATTAGTGTCAAAATTCTCGTTTTAATTTCCTCTATCATATTAAACCATAAAAACCTCATTTCTCCTTTTCTAGAATATATTTTAATTTATTGATTAATTAGCCATTAGTTAACCGAGTTTTACAATTATAAATTTCTTTTATTTCTATTGGTCTTATTTCATGCTTACTTTCTTCTTCTTTTTTAACTAATTCAGCTAA
The DNA here is from genome assembly GCF_000816755.2 of Arachis ipaensis. Classification (NCBI taxonomy): domain Eukaryota; kingdom Viridiplantae; phylum Streptophyta; class Magnoliopsida; order Fabales; family Fabaceae; genus Arachis; species Arachis ipaensis. The sequence continues at coordinate 75,858,570 of NC_029792.2, forward strand.
CTGATTTATGAACTCATCTCTTAATAGGGTATCCTCTAATTTGTCAATTATTTTGATTAGTGTAGAAGTCTGTTCTCTAGTTAAAATATTTACAGTTTTTTCACAATTTCTGCAGTAAAATAATCCTATCCCTAAACAATTATTCTGTTCATCTTTTTCACTATTTTCTTCTGAGCTTTCTTCTTCTGACATAAGGTCTAATTGTTGTATAAAATAATCTTCAGTTTCAGAAGAGTCCTCATAAATTGATTCTTCTTCTAATTCTGAGTTGATTAATATAGATGTTAATGCATGTTTGATTTCTTTATTTTCTATTTTATTTATTTTTTGTTCTGTTGTACACTTATTAGCGTAATGTCCTTGTTTTATACATTTCCAACATGTTACTTGTTTTTTCTTACTAGAAGATTTATGTTTTCCTTTAGGGGTCTTATAGACTTTTTTATAATGTTTCTGGTCATAATAAAGGGGTTTATCTATACGATATCTAGGTTTTTTATAGAATTTTTTCTTTTTAATTTTATGTTGACCACTGGGTGCCTTTTCTGGAGTTATTCTGTATTGATAACAAAATGTTCCAAGTTCTCTTCTCCCCGTGATAGTTTCTTGTTTTATTTTTTGTTGTATCATGGTATCTGTGCATACTTCTATACCTGTTTGTACTATTATGTTATGCAATTGTCCAAAAGTTAATGAGTTATAGGGAATCTGAGTCCCAAACTGTGTTTGTAGTTTTTGTAATACTTTTTCAGAGAATAGTTTTGGTAAAGCTGCCACGAATCTTTCTTTCCATAAAGTTGCATGTGCATCCTTTCTTATCATAACTTTTGACATAAAGACATCTTTATGCCATCTATAATCAAACATGGTTGGACATCTTAAATTCATTAATTGGGTTCCTATCCTATCTTTAAAAGCACTAAGATTTCCTACAAAATTTTTAATAAAGGTATATATCAATGTGGATGTAGCATCTGATGACTGATTTTCTTGTTTAATGCTATTAATAATTAATTCTTTTTCTTGGATGCTGAGAAAATTATCCCACCAACCTTTTAATTATCCTGTGAATCCTTGGGTTAACATAATTGTTGCTTCTTTATCGAAAGTTTTTCTCATCTTATAAGCAGTTGCAGCCATAGTCATATTACACATTTGATCTAAAATGGCTTGTTCACTTAATCCATCTATATTCCATTCTACTAAGTCTGACCTTGTGAAACTATTTTGTACTAATTGTGTTCTTTCTTCTAAGCCTACATCTACTAGTGATGGTCTAGAATAATAATTTCTTGTTTTAGGATAATCTCTTTTATGAGATATTTTGTTTATTTCTAATTCTTCTTCCTTTTTTAATGTATTATTCGTCATTTTTCCCAGACTAATACTTCTAAGTTTTTATTTTAATTCATCAACTTCTGTTTTTACTTTAGATTTTTAACTAATATTATCTAAGCTTTGTAATTTATATATAGGTTTTTCTACTTTAATGGTTTTTTCCATATTTTCCATTCTTCCTAATTGATTTTTCATTATATCTAACATGCATTAGTAAAGTTTAATTGTTGATGTAATTTCTTAATATCTCTTTTTTCTATATCCCTTCTACATTGCTATCTTTATACGGTGTTGTTGCTTCAACTTCTAAATCCTTTCCAACTGGTATTTTAATAGTTTCTTTAGGAGGATATTCAGATTCTATTATTGATCCTGAACTAGTTTTCCATACAACAGTTGGTTTTGTTAATGGACATAATTTCTTGTTGCTTTCAGAGTAATAATTAACATACCAGTCAAAGAAATATAAATTAATCCTATTTTCTTTCATAAAATAATAGAATAGTTCTCTTAGTCTAATAACTTCATTTTCAGAATAATTAGTAAAATACCAATCTCTTAACGGTTTATTATAATCAGCATTAAAATCTTGTCTTATCCATTCTTTATCAATCTCAAATGGTTCTTCCTTAATAATTATTGATAATACTTGTGATTCCATTGGATCGTATTCTGAAGGTGCTTTATATACCGGAATAGGTATATGAGGCCTTATATTATTAATTCCTATAATATTATCCATATTTCCTATTGATGAATTATCTATAGAATTTCTATGACTAATGGTTTCAACACTCTCAGGAATTTTTAATGATTGGGATCTATTCATCCTAATTCTAATATCCGATCCTTCTCTTATTATTTCTCTTAATCTAATGTTTTCTATTTGTGGCTCTTCAATAATATCAGGTATTACCCATTCTTCAGGCATTTTGTTTATTAATTGTTCATGTCTTAGCTTTCTAGGTGTTTGTATATTAGATCTTTTTAGATTTACATGCATAATTATCATTTCTTCTTTTGAGGATTGTCTTAATGTTTTAAAGTTATAATTAACCTTAGTAATTTTATAATATATTCTATAGATTATTTCAAATGGATCATATTTTTTATTTATGATTTTTTCATCAGATTGGACATGCAATTTTAAAGCTTGCCAAGTGTATTCATTTTTTTGATTCATAGCATAATTCGGATAACAATTGAAGAAAACTAGTCCATCATGACAGTTACTTTCTAATATTCCTATTAACGAGTCACTAAAATTTGGAAATCTTGTATCTCTTAATGTCAATAATATGGGAACATTTATTCCTATTCTAAAATTAGGTTTTACTGCTACTTGTATTAATCCTATATGGATGAAGTTATACCCTTTGTTACTATGTTCTTTTAGCTTATCTTCTTCTAAGATGGTAATAGTCCTCTTATTACTTATTCCTGGTTTACAGTATTCTAACATATGAATTTCATAATCTATTCCTTCCCATAAATTTTTTTTTTATATACTTCATTTTTATCTATTATAGGTATACTCCAATTATGAAAACTTTCTTCTAACTTGGTTATTTCTACTTCATTTTTAGTTCCAGAGGTGGATGCTTCACCATTATCTGTTTTTACTACTAAAGAATTATTTTTTCCTAGATTTAAACTACTCATCGTTCTCAATAAACTAGCCATTTTATGGATAGAACTTTGTGAGTTACGGGACCACCCTCGTTAACCATCGGATTCACTGCCTCACTAGGACTTACAACCGGGACCACGATCTAAGCTGACCAACGTATTAACAGTTCTCACTCCTACTTCAAAGTTTTAACTATAAAATTTTTAGTTTATGAAAAAGACGTGTAATAAAAATCCAGTTAAAAATATTCTTTATAAATGTTATCAGATACCTTCCCCTAAACCCTGATACCACTTGTTAAAAATCTTGTAAATGCTCAAGTAAAGGTTCAGGTGGTACTGCTTGTAAGGGTTGCATCATTTGGACGTTTACTACTTGTATTCATGACTATATTTCTTGTAAAGCGATCATACATTGCCTATGAACATAATGCATTCTTCCAACATGATGAATACGTATTTTTAATACTTTCCTTAACATTTTTTAAGGATTTCATGGTTTTAATATGTTGTAGCAACTTTTTGGTTCTGATTATTTTCTTATTTATCTTCTTTATTTCTACTATTAATTCTAAAGATTCAGTTGTTAATCCTCTTATTTTCATTGCTATTGCCATCATTCTTATTTTTATTTTTCTTCTAACAAGCTTCAAAGAAGTAAGTCTTTTTTGAAGCTCTTTCATGTTATAAGAATAGAAATAAATACTAGGAGAATAAAGGATTTAAAAGAAAAGAAAGAAAAAGATAGTAGGCTTACAGAGATGAACTTGTACTCTTATTGCTTGTAACATTGATACAATCATGGAGATGATTACAAAAATTTAGAGAATTTATGAAGTAAGAAGATATAGAAGACGCGAGTATATAAACAAGAGAGTGCCAAAGATACAGATATCAAAACTCAAGACTCGGTTTGCGAAGATAACCGGTCCGAGCATAAAAGTATACAAATATATATAAAGTAAGGAACCCAAAAGAAACCCAAAAGACAAATTACCAAAACCTGTTCTCCAAAATAACCTCTAAGAGGAGTCAAAACAGTATATATGTATATAGTGGAGATAATAAGTATCTAAGTAAGTATATAAAACCAAAAAAAAAGTCCCGAGAACTAAGGATCTTCGCTAATCCAGAAGTCTCCAGCATGCTCAACCTCACGACTTGCATCTGAAAACCACAAAATCCGCATGGGTGAGAACCGGAGGTTCTCAGTATGGTAACAGTGCCCACATATCTAAAATGTAATGTCCTGGGAAAGCCGAAGGCAATCCTAGAACTTCCAACAGATAACCAAAGCTTATAAACAGACTAAACCATAAATGAAACAAGCAACTAGATAAAGATCTTCAATCTAACTAACATTCCCCATTCCAAAACCTGTGAAGCTCCCAACTGCCATCAGTAATTTGATATTGCAAACATAATTATATCAACAAGGAAATGCACAAATAGGAAGCAGATACAGCAATTACACAATTAGCAAGTATTATGCAGTCAATTAGGCATTCCAAACAGTTCACATATAATGGATATGATGTATGCCTGTCCTAGTGGCTGATGAGTCTCATCTGTCGGTTATAAAGCTAACCCGACAAGTCCTGATGGCTAACCATTGGACTGTCCTTCTGTCGTGCATCCCCAACTCGAGTTATTCTCAATCATAATCATCAATACATATTCACAACACCCACACTAGTGTTTATCCACAGGGGCAAGCTCATCCGGAACTTTCACAGTGTCCGGCCACACTTACGACATAGGGTCAGCAGAGTATCGAGTCTCCACCTGGAGCATGTGGTGGCTAGCCACTGCTTTCACCCAGGAAAACTCGTATCTCAGATAGTGGAAGTGCAACATTCACATTTCATTCAATAAGCATATATGCAATCATACTCAGCCATAACTCAATAATAGCTCAGCCATAATTCGGCAATAACTCAGCCATTCGACTCATAATACAATCTATAACCAGCCAATTTATTAACAATCACAGCCTTTAGGCCCATGGCATATAAAGCACTTCCACCATCATCATCAACACCCTATACAATCACCTTTGATCATAATTTATCATTAATTATCCCCTCACTTCGTCCACAAGTTACCACATTTCCTAGCTTCTTCCCATCGCTAGGCATACCACAAGGATTTAGTACATAAAGGGTGAGAACGGAAGCTTAGAAGTCTGAAATTCAGCTTTGAAAACTCAAAAATCAGTTTTTGGTGAAAATGGGGTCACGCATGTGCGTCGCCCATGCGCACGCGTGGAAGGCTGAAAAATGTAGAGTGACGCATGAGCGTTGCCCATGTGCACACATCGGAAGCAGAGAAGTCAAGTGACGCGTGCGCGTCAGCAACGCGTATGCGTAGGTACATTTTGTCCTCCTCGCACAAAACCAGCACAATACCAGCGCAACTCTCTGGATTTTCTACTGGGCACCTGCATCCTCACATCGACGCGTACATGTCAGCCAGGCACATGCGTGGGGAAGTAAAAATCTATGTTTAACGCATGCGCGTCGGCCACGCGTACGGGTGGGAGCATGGCTTGCCAAAAATTTTACTAAGTTAAAAAGCTGCAGAATTCCAGTTTCAAACCACAAACTTCCAACGAGCATAACTTTTTCGTTTCAAATTATTTTCCATCTGTTCTTCAAATGACATAAACATCTTGTATCCAATTATATTTCTAAATAAGTTTGACACAAATCGGAGATCCGGAGACCAAGTTATGCTCCGTCAAAGTAGGCCCTAAAACCACATTTTCATACAAAATCACAAAGTTCCATTTTCAAAACAAGCCAATTTCAACCCTTTTCACAACCAACCAAAACATACCAAAAATCAACCTCAAGCCTCCTCAACTCATATGTTAACATTTTTATCAAATTCATAACCCACCAATCCACCATTTTAACCAATCTCACTCAAATAACTCAATTTCAACTACAATATCATGTCATATATCTTTCCTCATCCCAATTTCCAACAATACCAATTGCATCAACCATCAATAAATACAATCAATATCATCCTCACCACTAATATGGTTTCACCCACTATTCAATCTCAACCAATCATTAAGCATACATCAAAATATGCATATCTCTAATGCATCATACCATCAAAACATCAAAATCCACTAATCACATACATAACCACACAACTCATCTCAACCAATCAACAACATCAATAATCCAAATCCTATCTTAGGGCCTCTAGCCTAAGTTTTCACACCACATTACATTTTAGATACAGGAAACCGAAACCATACCTTAGCCGATTCCCCGCTCAACCCGGAACACTTCTAAATCACTTTTTCACAAGCTCTCAAAGCTTCAACACCTCTAAAAACATATTTTTAGCACACCAAAGCCCTTTTCCAAGCTTTTCAAAACCTCAATCAAGCTCCAACACACAAATATACACTTCCTAAACCACAATATCACATTCAAACATACCCACTCAATACCCAAACATCATAAACCAATAAATTCCACTAGGATTGAGAATTTTACCACACCCAAGGATCAAGAAGACAAGATTAAGCCTCTCCTTCAAGCTAGTTAGATCCTATAACATCAAAAGCTCACAAATCTCAACATTTTTCACCCAAAATTTCGAAATTAAGGCTGGAATTTCAGAGGAGAAATCGTGGCTTACCTCAAGAACAAATTTTTGGGTTTTGTAGAGCTCGATACAGTGAACGCGTGGCCACAAACGGTGCGGTAATCGAAGTTCCGGATCAAAAGTTATGGTGGTTTGAAGATCAAGTGAGGATTAGAACTTTGGAAGAGTGTTCCTCCCCTTCCTCATTTCATTTCAGCGTGTTTTGAGGTTTAAGAAAGGAGAGAGAGTACTGAATAAGGGTTTTAGGTTGAGCTTGGTTGGGCCAAGGGCCCAATATGGGTCCGGTTGGCCCGGTTTGACCCGTTCAGTCCAATTTTGGGTTGATTTCTTTAAAATTGGTGTCAAAATTCTTGTTTTAATTTTCTCTACCGTATTAAGCCATAAAAATCACATTTCTAATTTTCTAGAATAATTTTTAATTTATGGATTAATTAGTCACTAATTAATTGGGTTTTACAGAGTGAACAAGCTATTTTGGATCAAATGTGTAATATGACTATGCCTGCAACTGCTTATAAGATGAGAAAAGCTTTCGATAAAGAAGCAGCAATTATGTTAACCCAAGGATTCACAGGACAATTAAAAGGTTAGTGGGATAATTTTCTCAGCATCCAAGAAAAAGAATTAATTATTAATAGCATTAAAAAAGAAGATCAGTCACCAGATGCTACATCCACATTGATATATACCATTTTTAAAAATTTTATAGGAGATCCAAGTACTTTTAAACATAGGATAGGAACCCAATTAATGAATTTAAGATGTCCAACCATGTCTGATTTTAGATGGTATGAAGATGTCTTTATGTCAAAAGTTATGAAAAGAGATTATGCACATGCACCTTTTTGGAAAGAAAGATTCGTAGCAGTTTTACCAAAACTATTCTCTGAAAAAGTATTACAAAAAACTACAAACACGGTTTGGAACTCAGATTCCCTATAACTCATTAACTTTTGGACAATTGCATAACATAATAGTACAAACAGGTATAGAAGTATGCACAGATACCATGATACAACAAAAAATAAAACAAGAAACTATCACGGGGAGAAGAGAACTTGGAACGTTTTGTTATCAATACGGAATAACTCCAAAAAAGGCACCCAGTGGTCAATATAAAATTAAAAAAGAAAAATTCTATAAAAAACCTAGATATCATATAGATAAACCCCTTTATTATGAACAGAAACATTATAAAAAAGTCTATAAACCCCCTAAAGGAAAACCTGAATCTTCTAGTAAGAAAAAACAAGTAACATGTTGGAAATGTAAAAAACAAAGACATTACGCTAATAAGTGTACAACAGAACAAAAAATAAATAAAATAGAAAATAAAGAAATCAAACATGCTTTAACAGCTATATTAATCAACTCAGAATCAGAAGAAGAATCAATTTATGAGGACTCTTCTGAAACTGAAGATTATTTTATACAACAATTAGACCTTATGTCAGAAGAAGAAAGCTCAGAAGAAAATAGTAAAAAAGATTAACAGAATAATTGTTTAGGGATAGGATTATGTAACTGCAGAAATTGTGAAAAAACTGTAAATGTTTTAACTAGAGAAAAGACTTCTACACTTATGAAAATAATTGACAAATTAGAGGATACCCCATTAAGAGATGAGTTCATAAATCAATTAGCTGAATTAGTTCAAAAAGAAGAAGAAAGTAAGCAGAAAATAAGACCAATAGAAATAAAAGAAATTTATAATCGGTTTAAGAACCCACAAGAAGAAGTCTCTCTTAATTCTCTTAAAGAGGAGATAAAAAAGTTAAAAAGAGAAGTTTCAAAATTAAAACAACAAAATATTAATATGGACTATAGATTACTAAAAATAGAAGGAGAAAATATAATAAAAATTCAAGAACAAACTTTGCAAAATAGTATTAAAACAGAAGGGACTAGTAACAGAATAATTCCAGAGAATTATATTAATATGGGTCCAGAAAATTACATAAATATACTAACTTTATTAGTAAACCAAAAGTGGTTCACTACAATAACCTTAATTGTAGGAGAAGAAAAAATTGATTTCATAGCTATAGTAGATTTAGGAGCTGATGTTGAAGGGTTAATACCTACAAAATATTATGAAAAAACTACAACAAAGGTTTTAAAAGCATAAAATGATAGAATGACTATAGACTATAAATTATCCAAAGCAAAAATCTGTAAAAATCGAATATGTCTTTTGGTGTGGGAAATCGTGATTCACACTTTTCACATCTCCGCACAACTAACCAACAAGTGCACTGGGTCGTCTAAGTAATAAACCTTACGTGAGTAAGGGTCGATCCCACGGAGATTGATACGTGCTTCAAATGTTCGTGATATGAAGAGTTCAAGAGTTATTTAGAAGATATTTTAGTTTACATTTTTAGAATATTTTATTTAATGTATTTTGATTTTGTTTATTTAATTACTAGATTGGGCCTTATGTTTATGGGCTTTAGGGTTTTCTTTGTTTTAACCTAATAAGAGGTTATAAATACCTCCTTAGCTATTGTAGTCGTAGGATAGAATTTTTAGAGGTTTCAAAACCCCTTTTTGGTTTCGTGATGAAACCATGGTGTGGACAATTGAGGTTGAGGAGTCCCTCTCTTGTTACATCGGGAAATTGAATAGAAGGTTGAGGAGTCCCTTCGATTCAATTTCCAAACTATGGCGTTGACAAGTTAGGTTGAGGAGTCCCTTTCTTGTTGCGTCAAGAAATTGGGTAGAAAGTAGAGTGATTCTCTTTGTACTCAATTTCAACTTATCTTTTTTGTTCCTATTTTAATTTCAATGTATCTTTTTATTCAGTTTGAATCCTTATTTTCTTGTTTATCATTTTATTTCCGTATCATTCGGAGATTGTCAGCTTGAAGCAAGCTATGGTCATCTTGTAAATCTCAGTCAGGCAGATTCAAATGGTTATGAGGTTTTGATAATTAAAAGATAAATAAAACAGAAAATAAAATAAAGGTACTTATGTAATTCATTGGTGGGAATTTCAGATAAGCGTGTGAAGATGCTTTGTTGCTTCTGAACCTCTGTTTTCCTATTGTCTTCTTCCAACCATGCATGCTCCTTTCCATGGCAAGCTGTAGGATCCTCTCAGTGAAAATGGTCCTCTACGGTTTCTGCACGGATAATCAACTGTCGGATTTCTCGTCTCGGATGAAAAATACCAGGTACAGCTACCGCATGGCTAATCATCTGTCGGTTCCCGCTAGCGTCAGAATAGAATCCATTGATCCTTTTGCACACTGTCACTGCGCCCAACATTCGCAGGTTTGAAGCTCGTCACAGTCATTCCTTCCCAGATCCTACTCGGAATACCACAGACAAGGTTTAGCTTTTCCGGATCCCAGGAATGGCTGCCAATTGGTTCTAGCCTATACCACGAAGATACTAATCTCACGGACTCGGTCCGTGTATTAGATATCCAAGAGAATATACTCCAGCTATCGTCCAATGACTACGTTGAACATCATGTAGACCGCTTTGTGGTTGTCAGGCACGCGGATCTTGGCTAAGCGAGTAACGAAGATTGGGTGATTGTCACGGGTCACCCCTTCATTCTGACTTAACTGAATTAAGTACGAGAGTATATCTTGGAGAAGAAGTAGGCGTGAATTGAAGGAAAAACAATAGTACTTGCATTAATTCATGAAGAACAGCAGAGCTCCACACCTTAATCTATGGGGTATAGAAACTCCACCGTAGAAAATACATAAGTAAAAATAGGTCTAGGCATGGCCGTGAGGCCTGCCCCTCAAAACGTGAATGATAAACCCATATTTTATGATGTATTTTGTGCTCAAATTGAGTGTTTTTATCAATTTTTTACTCACTTATTCATGTAAATTGCATGGTTTTACTTTCCCATCCTTATTTTATGATATATGTGAAAAACATGTTCCCTATGCTTTAAAAATATTAATTTTAATTATCCTTTATTACCATTCGATGTCGTGATTTGTGTGTTAAGTATTTTCAGATCTCATAAGGCAGGAATGGCTCAAAGGACAAAAAGGAAACATACAAAAATGGAAGGAAAACACAAAAATGGAGTTTTGAAGAAAATACAGCGACGCGAACGCATGGACGACGCGAACGCGTGCCTAGCACGAAAATGCAGCGACGCAAACGCGTGGATGACGCGGACGCATGCCTTGAGCAGAACGCAATTAACGCGTACGCGTGACTCACGCGAACGCGTGATAGACGCCATGTACAAGAATTTGCAGAAAACGCCCTCAGCGATTTTTGGACCCTTTTTCGGCCCAAATCCAAGCCAGAAACACAGAATATAAGCTAGAGAATAAAGGAATCAAGAGATATACGTAGAACAACTGAATAATTCATAATTTTAGGTTTTAGATGTAGTTTTTAGAGAGAGAGGTTCTCTTAGGATTTAGGATTAGGACTTCTCTTATTTTTAGGATTGCTTCTACAATCACAGGTTTAATATTCCTTTAAATTTATTTTCTACTTTTATTTATTCCATTACTTTAATTGTCATTTATCTTTTCATTATTGATTTACAAGTTTTTCATGTTGAGATTTGAATATTCTGTTTAATGCAATTTGAGGTATTTCAGTTTATGATTGTTTTATTCTATTTGCGAATGCTTTTAATTCAATTTAAGATAATTTTCCCTTTTGACCTTGGTTAAGTAATTTATAACACTTGAGTTATCAAACTCAGCTGTTGATTGAAATTGAATTCTTTGCTGGTTAATTTGTATTCCAATAACTCTAGTCTTTCCATAGGAGTTGACTAGGACCTGAGGATCAAAGTAATTTGTCCACTTGACTTTCCTTTGTTCAGCAAGGGTTAATTAAAAGTGGGAGCAGAATCCAATTCTCTTCACACCTGATAAGGATAACTAGGATAGGACCTAAATTTCTCATACCTAAATTGAAGAAGAATTGGTTGAAGACATAGGAGATGCTGAACCTCCATGGGAATCCAGACTTGTGGAGAATTCTGTCAAGAAATTTACAATTGATGCTAAGGAGGATAGTGCACAACCTCCAAAGCAGGAATCTTATGAAGAACTGGACAGAATAACTCAACAAGCAAGTTTCCTTGATAATGAAGATCACGAGTCAAGTTCTCCTAGTAATGAACTTGCATCCACAAGTGAATTCTTTGAGATGGAAGAATCTTCCCCAAGTGAATACGAAGATGATGCGGAGGTAGACTTTTCGCAACCTCCAACTTATGATTTGAGTGATGAGGAAGATATCGAAGACTTCGATCAAGACATGGTTACAACTAAAGAAAATTGCAAAGAAGTGAAAGAATTCACAGAAGAATGCAAGGGAGTAGAGCTTGCAAAACCACTGGAAACACCTATCCCAAGGCCATTACCGCCCAATACAAACTTCAAGTGGGTAAAATCCTTAGCTTTTATCTTTACTTTTCCACTTGAATATGGTTTGCTTGAAACAGATGGTCAGCTTAGAGCTATTTGCGGCTTTAAGAGTAAAAGGGAAATGGTTCGTGCTCAAGGCTGGTATGCAAGATTCAATAAGGTTCTACGCTTCAATCTGAAGTGTAAGGATTGGTTTCGGAGAATGATTAGCCATCTTGGTGAGAATGCAACTTCCAAACCGCTCAGCTAGAAAAATATAAATCAAGACAAAGGCGGATATAAAAGCAAGGTTTGGGATCCTGGAATCTATTCTGACAATCAACACCCCGGGAACCTGAGAACCTGTTTGAATTTACTCAAAGTCTTTACATGCCTAGTTTGGGACCCCGAAGGCTGTTGACATTCCAAACAGTGGTGGAGATTTTTGGATGAATTCAAGCACAAGCCACCATAACAAAGGACTCCCCAAACGTCCAACTTAAGGACTTTAACTAAAAGTGCTAGGTGGGAGACAACCCACCATGGTATGATCGTTCCTTTTTCAACTTTATTTCGTTTTGTTTGCTTTTATTTTATTTTACTTTCATTGAACCTGGAATTATTCACAGCATCTACATCAGCATTGCATATTGCATACTACATAATTGCATAAAAAGAAAAAAAATCACCCCACGCGAGCGCGCAGGCCACGCGTGGGCGTCGACTGGAAATCGGCGTAGAGATCCAACGCCTAGAAAGTTGGGTTGAAATCGTGCGGCTGGTGTGAGTTTAGCACAAATCAGCCCACGCGTTTGCGTCCCTGACGCGAATGCGTCACATGCATTACGCACATCCCACGCAAAAGCGTGAGCGACGCGTCCGCGTCGCGTGGATTTTATGGACCCCATTGGAAACAGAGAATTGCGCCAAAACGACGCTGGAATCGTACGTTTAGCATAATTCTGAGCGACGCGTACGCGTGCCCCACGCGTATATGTCACCTTCATTATCTCACAATCACGCGATCGCATTAACGACGCGTTCGCGCCAACACCCTTTTCGCCCAAATCACGCGGTCGCGTGCCCCACGCGTTTGCGTGGATTCAACAACACTTACCCCCATTCACGCGAAACCCTACCCATTCACGCGAAACCCCCCCACCCCCGAGCCGCAACCACCACGCCACCACCAGCCACCACAACACAACCCTCACCTCCTTCTTGTCTTTCCCCCCTTTTACCCTTAACCACCCACAACCACCAAACCGCCCCTGCCTCCACCTCGGACCGCCACCACGCTGCCACCCATCACCAACGCCACCACCATCTCTCTGAGCCTACTTTCTATTTCTACACACCAGGTTCTACCGAACACCGATTTTGTTTTCCCCATTAGTCAGTTAGTTGCATATTTTACAGTTTTTGTTCGAAATAGGATAGTTAGAGATGCATGATTGTAATGGATTTTAGGTGGTTAGGTAGCTAGGATGTGGTTAGTGGATTTAGGCCTGATAATTGCACCGTTCATGCTACCTGTTTTTTATCTGATTCGTAATTCTGAATTTGATGTGATGATGTGTTGTTCATATGTTGGTCTTCATATTTGATGTTGGTGTTAAACTGTTCTTTAATGTTCTTGCTATTTGTTACTCTTTTCAGCACTATTTAATTTCATATGAACTGAATTTTTCCTGCTGTTTACTACCTAGGAACATCCAATTTTAGCCGGAATGCTACCCAATTTTCTGCAAATTTATGGTTTAATCTACTCCATTCATGTATTGGTTTGAAAACTCATTATTTTGCATTACTTGGCTACAACCAAACCAATTCATGAATGCACGGGCTAGCATTCTTATTCCTTTTGATTCTTTGGGTACTAAATTGCTTATTGATGATTTTATTCTCACTTTACACTTACTTTATCTATAGGAATTATCTTCAATAAACTGCAATCCTTGCTTGAATGTGAGTTGATTGTTCCTCAACTTTGTGAAATTCTTGGTAACTAGGAAAACCATTCTCATGTCACTCACTTTAACTTCCTTTTTAACTACTAACCAGTTTAGCTTTCTAACTTCTCTTTTTGGTTTTTCCCTAACTACTTTAACTTTCTAACTCAAGGCATGATTACTATTTTTCCTAATTAACTTGAATTCCACTTATAATATATTTTGGATTGTGATTTTTAATCTCAGACTTTTAACTCGAATTCAATCCAAAATGTACATATATTTACCTCATTTCATGCTTCTATTACTCTTTTGCCTTTATGCTTACATTGACAAAATCCTACTTGTCTACTCGTTTTCCTGCTTTAATTCTTCAATTATACCCTGCTACTTCTGCTTTTCAGGATGTCTGATCCCCAAAGGAAAGGAAAAGGCAAGGCAACCACAGGCAAACGAAAAAGAGGAGAATCTTCTACCTCTATCCTGGATCTCCTTCACGACGATTCTTGGCGGGAAAAGAACTTTACCCCGCAGGAAAAGGCCGACCAGCTCCTCACGGCCACAGATCAAGTCAAATTTGCAAACAGATACTGTGAGCTTAAGTATCCAGTGTTTGCCACTGCCAGGAACCTCTACCTGGAGAGAACTCTTAAAATTCCAGAAGAACTCACCCAGTACACTTCCGAACAGATAAAACAATGAGGCTGGTTCTTCATGGAAGGGAACTTGACAGAGGTAAATGTCTCCTGGGTTAGAGAATTTTACTGTAACTATTTCAAGACCTCCCAAGATGCAATGCACCTCAGAGGGAAACAGATTTTAGTCACTGAGAAAGCTATTGAGGATATCCTCCGGCTTCAGCCTAAGTCAGATCAGCCTGACGATTACCAAAAGGTTGAAGAGGATATGAGATACATGAGATTTGACTGGGATGCAGTCAAACAAAGAATAGCCCTTGATCCTACTGCCCCATGGGTCATGGGAAAGAATACAGTGATGCCTAAGGGAATCAAGCTGATATATTTGAATGATGAGGCTCGGCTTTGGTAGCAGATCCTGAGTAATTACGTGATGCCGAGCACTCATGAGACAGAGGTGCCCGCTGCTATGATCACCTTCACCTGGTGTGTAATGGAGGGTAAGGACCTATATCTTCCATGTTTCATCAGGTATTATATGGCCAGGGTCCATGTCAGAGGCACTCTCCCTTTCCCTTATCTGATCACCCAGCTAGGCCGCCGAGCTGACGTGCCTTGGGAGCTTGCTGATGAGAAGCCAACTGCTGCAGACTACAAGAAGATCATTCCTCACAGCAGGAAGATTCTGGCATTAGGGTACAGACCCCCTTTTCTTACTGCCTCGGGTGAGGCAGCCACATCTTCAAATGCCCCCTTCTGCATCCACTGCTGTACCAGCCTCATCCACTGTACCTCCACCTGCTCCTGAGCCCATTTATCATCTGGTGCACCGCCTCTTCGCACACCTGGATCATATGGAGCGTTGCCAAAAGCGACGCTATGAGCACCTAAAGTTGATGATCTGATCCGACAGCGACATCCCCTCCAAGCCTGACACCGCTTCTGAGCCTTCTGATGCGGAGGCAGATGATCATGAGAAGGAGGCACATGCCCAAGCAGAGCAGGAAGGACCTGAGCAGGCTGCACCACACCAAGAGGAGCCCCACCAGATCCAGGCCACAGACCCGGAGATTCTTCTACAGACAGAGCCTCCGCTTCAGTAGGCAGCTTCTCCTACACTTACCGAGCCTACAGACCCTCAGCCTACCACAGAGTCACTAGCAGCCCATCCTTCCGGAGATGACACTTCTCACACCCAGCCTGAGTGAGCAACGAGGACGATGCTATTACTTAAGTGTGGGGAGATCGCCATCTCTGACGTACTTTATTTTGGTGAACCACTCTTCAGACTCTCTTTTTTCTTTTTTATCCTATTTTGCTTATTTTTCTGTATTTTTATCTTTATTTTTATTTTTATTTTTATCTTATCTTGTCTTTCAGTACTTGCACATTTCTCTTTTGCTGTATTTTTACAGTATTTTTGCATTTTGCACTTTAGTTTATATATTTATCTTAGATATTTAGTTTAGTCTAGTTGCAATTTTAGTTATTAAGTTGTGATATAGAACATATAGATTAATTAGTTTAGTTTACCCTTTTTAGCATACGATAACTTGGATTAATTGAAAATAAAAAGAGTAAACTAAAGACTTTAGTATAACAGAATCACAACAATCCACACATTATATATATATATATATATAAATAAATGATTGATTAATTTACACAACATTTTTCAAGGAAGAACACTAAGATTTTAAGGGGCACCCTAAGATTCATATTGAGAATAATGGGAACTCTTGATTTCTACTTGCATGACATACATGACTGATATATGATTTTTTGAGCCAGAGAACACACAACCTGTGAGTTTTTGAGCTTATTTGTATGGTTACATTATTTAACCATAATTATTTCATTCTTGTGTGTTCGCCCTTCCTTTTTATTCTGGTGATCTTTACTTTGTTTCAATCTATATGTCCAATATAGAATATAGATACATACCAAGAGATGATTGAGGCCATCATTTAAATTTTTCCTCACTTATCCCAAATAAACTTACCTTTTACATCACCGTTGTTAGCCCCCTTGAGCTTTTAATCCCCTCTTGTTCTATAACCATATTACTAGCCTTAAGCAGAAAAATAAATTAAAAACTCCAAGTTGAATCTTTGGTTAGCTTAAGATAGAGATTGTGTACACCCTAAGTGTGGGGAAACATGGGAACATGGGTTGATAGGAAAGGATTAACTCAATAAAGTAATAAGGATTTTGGGAGCATGCTCATGAAAAATAAATTTAAAATACCATGTGCATTGATATATGTTCTGTTTATATTTCAAAAAAAAAATCATTTTAGTTAAATAAGTAAATAAGGGGACAAAATTACCCCAATGATAAGTTTAGTAAAGAAATCAATGCACATGAGATAAGAATCAAAATTGGAATTGGTACATGAGTATGTATTAAGAAAGAGAAAAATTGGGAATCCCAAGAAAGTTATAAATTATAGAATATGTATATGTTACGTGAGATCTTAGACTAATTAAGGATTCACTTTGTTAGCTCACTTAGACTTATATATATACCCCTACCTTTACCTTGGCCCCATTACAACCTTTAAAAAGACCTCATGATTTTTGTATGTATGTATTCAATATTTGTTGATTGGTTAGATGAAGAACAAAGTTTTAGAAAGCAGGAATAGAAAAGAATAGAGCGATTAACCCCAAACACTGAGTGACTAGAGAGTAAACACAAATCCAGTGAGGGTTCAATATCTCATCACCATATATCTCTGTTTAATTATTTAATTGTCTTGCAAGCTTATGAAATATTTTTACCCAACTCAATTGTGACAGTGCTTTAACATGATTTAGGTTTGGCTATACATATATAATTCCTTGAAAATATGAATCAAATTAACCACATGTAAACTCTATATATATAGGTGGATGATAATTAAATTTGCATGATTCATATAGGTAGTTTGCATTTAGAATAGATTGCATTGCATGAGATTCCACCATTCTAACTTTACTCTTTCTCTTGGATTTAGCATGAGGACATGCTATTGTTTAAGTGTGAGAAGGTTGATAAACCATAATTTATGATGTATTTTGTGCTTAAATTGAGTGTTTTCATCAATTCTTCACCCACTTATTCATGTAAATTGCATGGTTTTACTTTTCCTTCCTTATTTTATGATATATGTGAAAAACATGTTTCCTATGCTTTAAAAATATTAATTTTAATTATCCTTTATTACCATTCGATGCTGTGATTTGTGTGTTAAGTATTTTCAGATCTCATAGGGCAGGAATGGCTCAAAGGACAAAAAGGAAACATACAAAAATGAAAGGAAAACACAAAAATAGAGTTTTGAAGAAAATGCAGTGAAGCGAACGCATGGACGACGCGAACGCGTGCCTAGCGCGAAAATGCAGCGACGCGAACGCGTGGATGACGCGGACGCACGCCTTGAGCAGAACGCAATTGATGCGTACGCATGACCGACGCGTACGCATGACAAGGAAAACTCCCAGATGACGCGAACGCGTGACGCATGCGAACGCGTGACAGACGCCATGTACAAGAATCTGCAGAAAACGCCCCCAGCGATTTCTGGACCCTTTTTCGGCCCAAATCCAAGCCAGAAACACAGAATATAAGCCAGAGAATAAAGGAATCAAGAGATATACGTAGAACAACTGAATAATTCATAATTTTAGGTTTTAGATGTAGTTTTTAGAGAGAGAGGTTCTCTCCTCTCTCTTAGGATTTAGGATTATGACTTCTCTTATTTTTAGGATTGCTTCTACAATCACAGGTTTAATATTCCTTTAAATTTATTTTTTACTTTTATTTATTCCATTACTTTAATTGTCATTTATCTTTTCATTATTGATTTACAAATTTTTCATGTTGAGATTTGAATATTCTGTTTAATGCAATTTGAGGTATTTCAGTTTATGATTGTTTTATTCTATTTGCGAATGCTTTTAATTCAATTTAAGATATTTTTCCCTTTTGGCCATGGTTAAGTAATTTATAACACTTGAGTTATCAAACTCAGCTGTTGATTGAAATTGAATTCTTTGCTGGTTAATTTGTATTCCAATAACTTTAGTCTTTCCATAGGAGTTGACTAGGACCTGAGGATCAAATTAATTTGTCCACTTGACTTTCCTTTGTTCAGCAAGGGTTAATTAAAAGTGGGAGCAGAATCCAATTCTCTTAACACCTGATAAGGATAACTAGGATAGGACCTAAATTTCTCATACCTTGCCAAGAGATTTTTATTAATTATCAATTTATTTTTCTTGTTATTTAAATTACTTGCCCCTTATTTCCAAAAACCCAAAAATATATCTTTCTACATAACCAATAATAAATCATACTGCCCTGTAACTCCTTGAGAGACGACCCGAGGTTTAAATACTTCGGTTATAACTTTTATTGGGTTTTGTTACTTGTGACAACCAAACTTTTGTATGAAAGGATGATTGCTTGGTTTAGAAACTATACTTGCAACGAGAATTTATTGTGAATTCTAAACCATCAATCTTCAGTTCATCAGTGAACAATGGTAAAAAGATCAAAAGTTATCAAAAGATCCTAAAAGTGTGAATACAATAGTAAAAAGTGCTATTTATACTAAACTAGTAACTTAGGTTTACAGAAAATGAGTAACTAAGTGCAGATAGTGCAGAAATCCACTTCTGGGGCCCACTTGGTGTGTGCTTGGGCTGAGCATTGAAGCTTTTTCGTGCATAGGCCGTTCTTGGAGTTAAACGCCAGCTTGGGTGCCAGTTTTGGCGTTTAACTCCAATTCTGGTGCTAGTTTGGGCATTTTACGCCAGAAAGTTTTAGGCTGGCTTTGGACGCCAGTTTGGTCCATCAAATCTCAAGCAAAGTATGGACTATTATAAATTTCTAGAAATCACAGGATGTCTACTTTCTAATGCAATTGAGAGTGCGCCAATTGGGCTTCTGTGGCTCCAGAAAATCCACCTCGAGTGCAGGAGGGTCAAAATCCAACACCATCTGCAGTTCTTTTTCAGCCTCTGAATCAGATTTTTGCTCAGGTCCCTCAATTTCAGCCAGAAAATACCTAAAATCATAGAAAAACACACAAACTCATAGTAAAGTCCAGAAATGTGATTTTTGCATAAAAACTAATAAAAATATAATAAAAAGTAACTAAAACATACAAAAAACTATGTAAAAACAATGCCAAAAATGGTATAAATTATCCGCTCATCACAACACCAAACTTAAATTGTTACTTGTCCCCAAGCAACTGAAAATCAAATAGGATAAAAAGAAGAGAATATACTATAAATTCTAAAATATCAATGAAACTTAGCTCCAATTTAGATGAGCGAGGCTAGTAGCTTTTTGCCTCTGAACAGTTTTGGCATCTCACTTTATCCTTTGAAGTTCAGAATGATTGGCATCTATAAGAACTTAGAATGCAGATAGCGTTATTGATTCTCCTAGTTCAGTATGTTGATTCTTGAACACAGCTACTTTATGAGTCTTTGCCGTGGCCCTAAGCACTTTGTTTTCCAGTATTACCACCGGATACATAAATGCCACAGACACTTAACTGGGTGAACCTTTTCAGATTGTGACTCAGCTTTGCTAAAGTCACCAATTAGAGGTGTCCAGGGTTCTTAAGCACACTCTTTTTTCTTTGGACCTCGACTTTAACCTTTCAGTCTCAAGCTTTTCACTTGACACCTTCACGCCACAAGCACATGGTTAGGAACCGCTTGATTTAGCCGCTTAGGCCAGGATTTTATTCCTTTGGGCCCTCCTATCCATTAATGCTCAAAGTCTTGGATCCTTTTTTTTACCCTTGCCTTTTGGTTTAAAGGGTTATTGGCTTTTTCTGGTTGTTTTTTTCTTTTTCTTTCTTTTTTCTTTATTTTTTTTGCCATTTTTTTGTTTCTTTTTTTTTTCTCTGCAAGTTTTTTCCTTTCACTACTTTTTCTTGCTTCAAGAATCAATTTTATGATATTTCAGATTATCAATAACATTTCTCTTTTTCCATTATTCTTTCAAGAGCCAACAATTTTAACATTCATAAACAAAAAATTCAAAAATATACACTGTTCAAGCATTCATTCAGAAAACAAAAGGTATTGCCACCGCAACAAAATAATTAAACTAATTTCAATATAGAATTCGAAATCATGCATTTCTTGTTCTTTTGCAAATAAAAACATTTTTCATTTAAGAAAGGTGAAGGATTCATAGGACATTCATAGCTTTAAGACATAGACACTAGACACTAATGATCATGTAATAAAGACACAAACATAGACAAAACATAAAGCATAGATTTCGAAAAAACAGAAAAATAAGAACAAGGAAATTAAAGAACAGGTCCACCTTAGTGATGGCGGCTAGTTCTTCCTCTATGTCTCTTCTTTGCCTTTGTTGCTCCTCTCTCATGGCTCTTTGGTCCTCTCTGATTTCATTGAGGATAATGGAGTGCTCTTGGTGCTCCATCCTTAGTTGTCCCATGTTGGAACTCAATTCTCCTAAGGAGGTGTTGATTTTCTCCCAATAGTTTTGTGGAGGAAAGTGCATCCCTTGACGCATCTCAGGGATTTCTTGATGAGGAATTTCCTCATGCTCTTGTTGAGGTCCATAAGTGGGCTCTCTTGTTTGCTCCATCCTTTCCTTAGTGATGGGCTTGTCCTCATCAATAAGGATGTCTTCCTCTATGATAATTCTAGCTGAATTGCATAAGGTACAGATGAGATGAGCGAAGGCTAACCTTGCCAAAGTAGAGGGCTTATCCGCCACCTTGTAGAGTTCTAGAGGTATGATCTCATGAACTTCTACTTCCTCTCCATTCATGATACTATGGATCATGATAGCCCGGTCTATTGTAACTTCAGACCGGTTGCTAGTAGGAATGATAGAGCATTGGATGAACTCCAACCATCCCCTAGCCATGGGCTTGAGGTCAAGCCTTCTTAATTGAACCGGCTTGTCTCTTGAGTCTCTCTTCCATTGAGCTCCTTCCACACAAATGTCCATGAGGACTTGGTCCAACCTTTGATCAAAGTTGACCCTTCTAGTGAAAGGATGAGTATCTCCTTGCATCATTGGCAAGTTAAATGCCAACCTCACATTTTCCGAACTGAAATCCAAGTAATTCCCCCGAACCATTGTGAGCCAATTCTTTGGGTTTAGGTTCATACTTTGGTCATGGTTCCTAGTGATCCATGCATTAGCATAGAACTCATGAACCATTAAGATTCTGACTTGTTGAATGGGGTTGGTGAGAGCTTTCCAACCTCTTCTTTGAATTTCATGTCGGATCTCCGAATATTCACTCTTTTTGAGCATGAAGGGGACCTCGGGGATCACCTTTTTCTTGGCTACAACTTCATAGAAGTGGTCTTGATGCACTTTCGAGATGAATCTCTCCATCTCCCATGACTCGGAGGTGGAAGCAATTGCCTTCCCTTTCCACTTTCTAGAGGTTTCTCCGGCCTTAGGTGCCATTAGTGGTTATGAAAAAATAAAAATAAAAAGCAAAGCTTTTTCCACACCAAACTTAAAAAGTTTGCTCGTCCTCGAGCAAAAGAAGAAAGAAAGGAGTAGAACAAGAAGTGGGGTAGGTAGGGAACCTGTGGGGTCCACAGATCCTGAGGTGTCAAGGAATTCTGCTCCCTGCACCAATCTGGCGTTCAAACACCCTCTGTGTGCCAATTCTGGCGTTAAACGCCATCTCTGCTACCTTTCCTGGCATTAAACGCCAGTCTGCTGCCCCTTTCTGGCATTTACCGCCAGCCAGACACCCTTTTCTGGCGTTAAACGCCAGTCTGTCTGCCATTTCTGGGGTTTAACGCCAGCCAGACGCCAGACACCCTTTTCTGGCGTTAAACACCCAGAGTGCTGCCCATTCTGGCGTTTAACACCCAGAATACTGGCAGACTGGGCATTAAACGCCCATTCTGCTATCCTTACTGGCGTTTAAACGCCAGTAAGCCTGTCCTCCAGGGTGTGCTATTTTTTATGCTGTTTTTGATTTTGCTTTAATTTTGCAGCTGTTTTTATGACTTCACATGATCATCAACCTAAAGAAAACATAAAATAACAATGGAAAATAAATAAATATAATTAAATAACATTGGGTTGCCTCCCAACAAGCGCTTCTTTAATATCAATAGCTTGACAGTGAGCTCTTAGAGAGCTTCACAGAGACTCAGAGCTTGATGGTGGCCTCCAAACACCAAACTTAAAAGTTGAGTGTGGGGGCTCTGTTTGACTTTGTATTGAGAGAAGCCTTTCATGCTTCCTCTCCATGGTTACAGAAGAAGATCATTGAGCCTGAAACACAAGGTAGTCCTCATTCAATTGAAGGACTAACTCTCCTCTGTCCACATCAATCACAGCCCTTGCTGTGGCTAGAAAGGATCTTCCAAGGATGATGGATTCATCTTCATCCTTCCCAGTGTCTAGGATTATGAAATCAGCAGGGATGTAAAAGACTTCAACCTTCACTAAGACATCCTCTACAAGTCCATAAGCCTGTTTCCTTGAATTGTCTGCCATCTCTAGTGAGATTCTTACAGCTTGTACCTCAAAGATCCCTAGTTTCTCCATTACAGAGAGTGGCATGATGTTTATACTTGAACCAAGGTCACACAGAGCCTTCTTAAAGGTCATGGTGCCTATGATGTAAGGTATTAAGAACTTCCCGGGATCCGATTTCTTCTGAGGTAATTTCTGTTGAACCAAGGTATTAAGTTCATTGATGAACAATGGAGGTTCATCCTCCCAAGTTTTATTACCAAATAACTTGGCATTCAGCTTCATGATTGCTCCTAGATACTGAACAATTTGCTCTTCAGTAATATCTTCATCCTCATCAGAGGAAGAATACTCATCAGAGCTCATGAATGGTAACAGTAAGTTTAGTGGAATCTCTATGGTCTCTATATGAGCCTCAGATTCCTTTGGTTCCTCATTAGGTAACTCCTTAGGGGTCAGTGGACGTCCATTGAGGTCTTCCTCATTGGCAATCACTGCCTTTTGACTCTCTCCAGGTTCGGCCATGTTGGATGTATTGATGGCCTTGCACTCTCTTTTTGGATTCTCTTCTGTATTACTTGGGAGAGTACTAGGAGGAGTTTCAGCAACTCTTTTACCTAGTTGACCCACTTGTGCCTCCAAATTTCTGATGGAGGACCTTGTTTCAGTCATGAAACTGAGAGTGGTCTTAGATAGATCAAAGACTGTGGTTACTAAGTTAGAGAGGCTCTGCTTAGAATTCTCTGTCTGTTGCTCAGAAGATGATGGAAAAGACTTGCTATTGCCAAACCTATTTCTCCCACCATTATTATTATTGAAGCTTTGATTAGGCTTCTGTTGATCCTTCCATGAGAAATTAGGATGATTTCTCCATGAAGGATTATAGGTGTTTCCATAGAATTCTCCCATGTAATTCACCTCTTCTATTGCAGGATTCTTAGGGTCATCAGCTTCTTCTTCAGAGGAAGCTTCTTTAGTACTGCAGGATGCAGCTTGCATTCCAGTCAAACTCTGAGAAATTATATTGACTTGCTGAGTCAATATTTTATTCTGAGCCAATATGGCATTCAGAGTATCAATCTCAAGAACTCCTTTCTTCTGAGTTGCCCCATTATTCACAGGATTTCTTTCAGAAGTGTACATGAACTGGTTATTGCAACCATTTCAATGAGTTCCTGGGCTTCTACAGGCGTCTTCTTCAGATGAAGAGATCCACCAGCAGAGTGATCCAATGACATCTTGGACAATTCAGATAGACCATCATAGAATATACATAGGATGCTCCATTCTAAAAGCATGTTAGAAGGACACCTTCTGAACAATTGCTTATATCTTTTCCAAGCTTCATATAGAGATTCACCTTCCTTCTGTCTGAAGGTTTGGACTTTCACTCTAAGCTTGCTCAATTTTTGAGGTGGAAAGAATTTGGCCAAGAAAGCATTGACCAATTTTTCCCAAGAGTTCAGGCTTTCTTTAGGTTGTGAGTCCAACCATATCCTAGCTCTGTCTCTTACAGCAAAGGGGAAAAGCATAAGTCTGTAGACCTCAGGATTAATCCCATTGGTCTTAACAGTGTCGCAGATTTGCAAGAATTCAGCTAAGAACTGATGAGGATCTTCCAATAGAAGTCCATAAAACTTGCAATTTTGTTGCATTAGAGAAACTAATTGAGGCTTAAGCTCAAAGTTGTTTACTCCAACTGCAGGAATTGAGATGCTTCTTCCATAGAAATCAGAAGTTGGTGCAGTAAAGTCACCAAGCATCTTCCTTGCATCTCCACCATTGTTGTTATTTTCGGCTGCCATATCCTCTTCTTTTTCGAAAATTTCTGTTAGGTCCTCTCCAGAGTATTGTGCTTTAGCTTCTCTTAGCTTCCTCTTCAGAGTCCTTTCAGGTTCAAGGTCAGCTTCAACAAGAATGTTCTTATCCTTGTTCCTGCTCATATGAAAAAGAAGAGAACAGAAAAGAAGAGGAATCCTCTATGTCACAGTATAGAGATTCCTTTATGTGAGTAGAAGAATAGATGAATAGAATGAAGAAGGGAGAAGAAGAAGAATTCGAACACAGAGAGAGGGAGAAGGTTCGAATTTTTAAGAAGAGAAGTGTTAGTAAATAAATAAAATAAATAGAAAGAGATGAGAGAGAGTGTGTATTCGAAAATTATTTAAAAGAGAAGAAAAATATTTTTGTTTTTATTTTAATTATTAGTTGGAATTCGAAATTTAAGAAAAGAATTAAAATTTAAAATAATTAGTTAATTAAAAAGAATTTTGAAAAAGTTGTTAGTAGTTTTCGAAAATTAGAGAGAGAAAAGTAGTTAGGTGGTTTTGAAAAAGATATGATTGAAATAGAAAACTTTCCAAAATCAAACAAAAAGTCAATTAGTTAATTGAAAAAGATTTGAAAATAAAGTTTGAAAAGATAAGAAGTTAGAAAAAGATTTTAAAATTAAATTTCTGAAAAAGATATGATTGAAATCTATTTTGAAAAAGATTTGAAAAGGAAATTAAAAAGATTTTATTTTTGAACTTAAAGTTGATTACTTGACTAACAAGAAACTAAAAGATATGATTCTAAAATTTAAAGGTTGATCCTTTCTTAATAGGCAAGTAACAACTTGAAAATTTTTGAATCTAAACATTAATTGTTATTAATAATTTCAAAAATATGAAATAAAAGTAAGAAAAAGATTTTGAAAATCAATTTTAAAATTTTCGAAAAACAGGAAAGAAAAATGAAAGAGATTTGATTTTGAAAAAGATTTGAAAAGATAGAATTTTTAAATTGAAATTTTGACTTGACTAACCAGAAACAATTAAATTTTAAAATTTTTGACTAAGTCAATCCCAAAATTTTGAAATTTATTAGAAGAATAAGGGAAAGATATTTTTTTTATTTTTGAATTTTTAATGAGGAGAGAGAAAAACAACAAAATGACACAAGACATGAGAAATTAAAATCAAAACAACTAATGCATACAAGAACACTTTGAATGTCAAGATGAACACCAAGAATACTTTGAAGATCATGATGAACATCAAGAACATATTTTTGAAAATTTTTTAAGAAAAGAAACACATTCAAGACACCAAACTTAAAAATTTTTAAACTTTAGACACTATGAATTCAAAAATGCATATGAAAAACAACAAAGAACACAAAACAAGAAAAATTAAAGATCAAACAAGGAAAATCATCAAGAACAATTTGAACATCAAAGAAGAACACATGATGAATTTTTGAAAATTCAAGAAAAAGTAAAAACATGTAATTGACACCAAACTTAAAATTTGACACAAGACTCAAACAAGAAACACAAGATTTTTGGTTTTATGAATTTTTTTTGTATTTTTTGAAATTTATCTTGGAAAAGGAAAATAAAGAAATTCAAAATGTTTAATAAGAATTACAGGATTCGTGTAATGTTAGTCTAAAATTTCGGTCCAAAAGAATTAGACATGGCCAGATAAGCTTTAGCAGAACATTACATATAACAGCCAAATTGATGGGAACCAAAAGGCTCTTGCAAAGATAGGTGTAAACCTCGATCCAAAAGATTAGACATGGCTTAACAGCCAGCCAGGATTCAACATATCTCATGAAACTCTAGAATTCGTTCTTAAAAACTCTAAAGAACATATATAATTTTTTGGAATTTTTTTTTGAATTTTTTGAAAACTAAAATAAAAAAGCTTAAACATAAAATAAAATTACCTAATCTAAGCAACAAGATGAACCGTCAGTTGTCCAAACTCTAACAATCCCCAGCAACGGCGCCAAAAACTTAGTGTGAGAAATCGTAATTCACACTTTTCACATCTCCGCACAACTAACCAGCAAGTGCACTGGGTCGTCCAAGTAATAAACCTTACGTGAGTAAGGGTCGATTCCACAGAAATTGTCGGCTTGAAGCAAGCTATGGTCATCTTGTAAATCTCAGTCAGGCGGATTCAAATGGTTATGAGGTTTTGATAATTAAAAGATAAATAAAACAGAGAATAAAATAAAGGTACTTATGTAATTCATTGGTGGGAATTTCAGATAAGCGTGTGAAGATGCTTTGTTGCTTCTAAACCTTTGTTTTCCTATTGTCTTCTTCCAAACCATGCGTGCTCCTTTCCATGGCAAGTTGTAGGATCCTCTCAGTGAAAATGGTCCTCTACATTTTCTGCACGGCTAATCAACTGTCGGATTTCTCGTCTCGGATGAAAAATACCAGGTACAGCTACCGTATGGCTAATCATCTGTCGGTTCCCGCTAGCGTCGGAATAGAATCCATTAATCCTTTTGCACACTATCACTGCGCCCAACATTCGCAGGTTGAAGCTCGTCACAGTCATTCCTTCCCAGATCCTACTCGGAATACCACAGACAAGGTTTAGACTTTTCGGATCCCAGGAATGGCTGCCAATTGGTTCTAGCCAAAAACTTTGTGGTTGTCAGGCACGCGGATCTTGGCTAAGCGAGTAACGAAGATTGAGTGATTGTCACGGGTCACCCCTTCATTCTGACTTAACTGAATTAAGTACGAGAGTATATCTTGGAGAAGAAGTAGGCGTGAATTGAAGGAAAAACAATAGTACTTGCATTAATTCATGAAGAACAGTAGAGCTCCACACCTTAATCTATGGGGTGTAGTAACTCCACCGTAGAAAATACATAAGTAAAAAGAGCTCTAGGCATGGCCGTGAGGCCAGCCCCTCAAAACGTGAACAACAGTAAAAAGATCAAAAGTTATCAAAAGATCCTAAAAGTGTGAATACAATAGTAAAAAGTGTTATTTATACTAAACTAGTAACTTAGGTTTACAGAAAATGAGTAACTAAGTGCAGATAGTGCAGAAATCCACTTCTAGGGCCCAGTTGGTGTGTGCTTGGGCTGAGAATTGACACTTTTTCATGCATAGGCTATTCTTGGAGTTAAACACCAGCTTGGGTGCCAGTTTAGGCATTTAACTCCAATTCTGGTGCCAGTTTGGGCATTTTACGCCAGAAAGTTTTAGGCTGGCTTTGGACGCCAGTTTGGGCCATCAAATCTCGGACAAAGTATGAACTATTATATATTGTTGAAAAGCACAGGATGTCTATTTTCTAACACAATTGAGAGTGCGCCAATTGGGCTTCTGTGGCTCCGGAAAATCCACTTCGAGTGCAGGAGGATCAGAATCCAACAGCATCTGCAGTCCTTTTTCAGCCTCTGAATCAGATTTTTGCTCAGGTCCCTCAATTTCAGCCAAAAAATACCTGAAATAACAGAAAAAAACACAAACTCATAATAAAGTCTAGAAATGTGATTTTTTCATAAAAACTAATAAAAATATAATAAAAAGTAACTAAAACATACTAAAAACTATGTATAAACAATGCCAAAAAGGGTATAAATTATCCGCTCATCATTTTTCCACTACATTCTTTTTGGAAAGAATTATATCTCATCAAGTCATATTAGGAAATCCTTTTACTGTATTATTATATCCCCTTAATGTCGATATAGACAGAATAACTTGTTTACGCATTCCAAATCATCCTGTTCATTTTGAATTGCTCACTAACTAAAACAACATGAACTTAATATGTTACAACATCTATCTACCCAAGTTAATGTTATAGAAAGGAAAACAAAACAAATTAACTATTCGAACCAAGAAAAAATTTTACAACACCTACCAATCCAAATTAATGTTATAGAAAGAAAAACAAGACAAATTAACTATTTAAATCAAGAAGTTATATACAAAAGAATAGAAGAACAATTACAAAATCCTGAAATACAAAATAAAATAAAAGGAATTGAAGAAAAAATTAAAAAAGAACTATGTAGCCTAAACCCCAAAGCTTTTCATCATAGAAAATTACATGAAATATCTTTACCATATGAAGATGGGTTTAATGAAAAAGATATACCAACAAAGGCAAAACTAATACATATGAATAAAGAATATCTAGAATATTGTAAAAAAGAAATACAAGAATATCTGGATAAGGGACTAATAAGGCCTTCGAAATCACCATGGAGCTGTACATGCTTTTATGTGATGAAAGCATCTGAAATAGAAAGAGATGCTCCCAGATTAGTCATTAATTAAACCTCTTAATAAAGTACTAAAATGGATTAGATATCCATTACCAAATAAAAGCGATTTAATTAAAAGATTAAATAAAGCAAATATTTTTTCAAAATTTGATTTGAAATCAGGATATTATCAGATTGCAGTAAAAGAGGAAGATAGATATAAGACAGCTTTTATAGTACCCTTTGGACATTATGAATGGAATGTAATGCCCCAAGGATTAAAAAATGCTCCAAGCGAGTTCCAAGAAATAATGAATAATATATTTTACCCACATATAGAATTTACTATAGTATATCTTGATGATGTATTAGTATATTCAAAAGGAATAAATCAGCATATATATCATCTAGAAAAATTTATGAATATTATAAAAGAACAAGAATTAGTTTTATCATAAAAGAAAATAAAAATTTTTATAACTAAAGTAAAATTTTTAGGATATGAAATTTATCAGAGAACTCTATAGTACCTATCAAAAGAGCCATTGAATTTGACGATAAATTTTCAAATGAAATAACTGACAAGAAACAGTTGCAAAGACTTTTAGAATGTTTAAATTATGTAGCAGAATTCTTACCTGGAATAAGAGTCACATGCGAACCTCTTTATAAGAGATTAAGAAAAATCCAGCTCCATGGACAGAAGAAATGACTTCTTTAATAATAAAAATAAAAAATGCGAAAAAAGAAATACCCTGTATAAGTATACTGGATCCCTTAGCAAAATTAATTGTAGAAATAGATGCATCAGAATTAGGATATGGAGGAATTCTTATACAAATACCTCCTAATAGCTCAAGAGAACAAATAGTAAAATATCATTCAATAATTTGGAATCAGGCTTAAAAGAATTATGCAATGGTTAAAAAAGAAATACTTGCCATAGTATTATGTGTTTCAAAATTTCAAGAAGATTTATTTAATAAGACATTTATAATAAGGATTGATTGCAAAGCAGCCCCATGGGTTTTGAAAAATAATGTCAAAAATCTGGTTTCAAAATAAATATTTGCAAGATGGCAGGCTATTCTATCATGTTTCGATTCTACCATTGAACATATAAAAGACGAACTAAATTCACTTCCTAACTTTCTTACTAGAGAATTTTTGCAGGAAAATAATGGATCAAAAACAGCCTCCAGTGAAGATTATGGTCAACTTTTTGACCAAATAAAAGAAAGAAAATTACCAATTACTCTTGTACCAGCAAAAACATTATCATTAAGACCTATGACTATGTCACAGGTTGTAAGAGCATCATCATTATCATCACCTTCTAAGAGCTCTTTAATTACTACTAATAATAAATTCACATTACTACAACCATCTGATCTTTATAACACTCAACCCTTGAAAGAATAGTTTTCATATTATGAAAAACATAATCCTATCAGAATATTAGCCATCGAAAAAGAGTGGTTCAAAAAAGATAGAAAAACCTATACAAAACCATTTTTCCAAACACTTTTCATTATATTCCTGTTAACCCACAAAAAACCCAAAAATTTTATGAATTTATATTAGTAGACATCGGATCCATTGAATTAACACATTATAGAGATCCCAATACCAAACAGCCCATTTATTCAAAAATAAAAATCATGAAAATATTATCTTTACAAGAGTGGGAATTACCCCCATATCAGTCTAAGAGCTTCTCATTAAAATTTGAACCTCAGAGTTACACTTATTATGACTACCAAGAAGCATGGAATCATACATTATTCCTATCACCAAGTCCCCATTCCTGGTTCATTTGGTTCAAGAAAGGGAAATCACTATAATTTCCCAAATGGTTCCAATCATAGTTCCAAACCTTTGAACCTTTAGAAGCCTTTTTTTTTTCCAAAAGAAGCAAGCTTGGCTTATGAATATTTTAAAAGTAAATCATCATTTTTACAAGAATACAAATTCATTTCATTTATAGCAGCCATGGGAATAAGCTGGATTATGACCTGGGAGTATGATTCAGTAGCTTATGAAGAATAACCAAGTATACAATACTTAGTAAGAGTAATAAAGAAAAAATGGTGAAACAAATATGACATAAACTTGCTAAGGAAAGCAGCTATTGACCAATGGTTGTCGACCTCAAAAAAACGTCCAGCAATAACAGCTTCAAGCACTACTAATGAACAAATAGCCTATAAAAAAGAGACCCAATTCTTAGCTCAGAAGCGAAAAAAGACGAAGAAGTCCAATCCAGTCCGGCTCATTATTTTCAAGATTTACAAGACCCTTTTGAAATGTAATAACAATAAGAACAAGTAGATGAGCTCAAGATAAAAAGCTCAGTTAAAAAAAAGAAAATGATCTCTGTAAAAAAAAAAAGCAAACAGTAAATGTCGACAAACAGTAAAAGCAAACAGTGCATGTCGACAAAACAGTAAATGTCGACAAACAGTAAAAACAAACAGTACTATCAACAAATAGTAACCAAATAGTAATCGTTTGAGGTCTATAAATACCAAAGGCCTCATTCATTCTAAGACATCAAAAACTTGAAAGCTCCAAAGCTCTCTCTACTTCTATATCTTCTTACTTCATAAATTCTCTAAATATTTGTAATCATCTCCAAGATTGTATCAACTTTACAAGCAATAAGAGTACAAGTTCATCTCTATAAGCTTACTATCTTATTCTTTCTTTTCTTATAATTTCTTTATTCTCCTAGTTATTATTTCTATTCTTATAACATGAAAGAGTTTTAAAAAAGGCTTACTTATTTGAAGCTTGTTAGAAGAAAAATGAAAATAAGAATGATGGCAATAGCAATGAAAATAAGAAGATTAACAACTGAATCTTCAGAATTAACAGTAGAAATATAGAAGATAAACAAGAAAATAATCAAAACCAAAAAGTTGATACAACATATTAAACCCATGAAATCAATAAAAAATGTTAAGAAAAGTATTAAGAATAAACGTATTCATCATGTTAGAAGAATGCATTATCTTCATAGACAAAGTATGATCGCTTTGCAAGAGATACAATCACGAATACAAGTAGTAAACGTCCAAACGATGCAACCTTTACAAGCAGTATCACCTGAACCTTTACCTAAGCCTTTACAAGATTCTTAACAAGTGGTATATATATATATATATACAACCCTAAAAATAAACCAACAGAAAAATATAAATCGTGTTTCTCTAAGTCGACCTGTAAGAGGGCTCGCAGGTCGAGTCTAGATCTTGATTATATAACTATCAGTTGGAACTCTATTTTTTTATATATCTGTCTTCTGGTTTTCTGTATAAGTTTTCTATCTTTCCGTTTCTCGTGAGCGTTGTATCTTCGATTTTATTTTTGTCGTACCCCTTTTCTTTCAAGGCTCCCAGATATACTATCCTTGTTTTATACATATATTTTTACTTTTAGAGGTCGTAGTGCCTCACCACCTCTGTTTTACATCCTAGGTGTAAAGTTCTGTGTGGTAGGGTGTTACATAAACTGTCATTTTGAGACACTAAAATATTTGGTTTTTGATAAAAAAAAATATTTTTCAAAAGTAACGGTACACAAACCAATACAAGTCATTCTATTTTTGGTATAATAGAGAAGAGGTTTCTACAATTATTAAACAAGCTTGGGACTTGGAGGTTATCGGCTCTCCTATGTTTAAAATGGCTGCAAATTTAAAGTATTGTAGGCATCAACTGGTAGAATGACAAAAATCAACAGGTTTTCAAAATTAAGACACCAGATCTAATGTGTTCAATTAAGGCTAGAAGAAAAGAAAAAGATTGGAGGAGAAGCTGATGGCAGTATAATCCAGTTGTCAAAGGCTGGACTAGAAGAGAATTTGGAGCAAGAAGAGCGTTTTTTGAAAGAAAAATCTAGGGTGCAGTGGCTGAATTGGGTGACAAAAATATAAAAAAAAAATTCAATCTAAGTTTCAACCACGGTATTATAGAAATAAAATCCAAGAACTTATTGATGAGGATGGAAGGGTTGCTACGGATCAAGTGGGAATTGCAACAGTAGCAGCTGTGGAGTATTTTTTGAAGCTATTTACTTCAGTGAACCCTAAAGATCCAACTGAGGTACTTGAAGAAATTCCTACCAAGGTTGATAATAATACTAACCGGATGCTTATTAAGCCGGTTTTAGAGAAAGAAATTAAAACAGCAGTCTTCTCAATCAATCTTTTTACAACTCCAATTGATGATGGTTTTACAGAAAAAATTTCAATTTTATTGCAAACTGATTAAAAAGAACGTGATATGTGCAGTCAAGAATTTTTTCTCTAGATGTAAACTGCTAAAAGGTTTTAATTACACGAACATTTGTCTTATTCTAAAAATTAGAAATGCTAATTCTATGAAGTAGGTTTGACCAATCAGTCTTAGTAGTATATTTAATAAAATCATTTCTATAGTTTTAGTACACAGACTGCAACATGTTATGAACAGGGTTATTAGCGATACTCAGAGTGCTTTTATCAAAGAAAGATTAATTAGCGATTAATCATCGATAACATATTCATTGCACATGAATTTATACACTTCCTGAAGAATAAGAACTATGGTGATTATGAATAGGCTCTGAAACTTAATATGAGCAATGCATATAACATAGTTGAATGAAGTTTTGTGTGAAATGTTATGAACAAAATGGGTTTTTGTAGAAAATAGGTTTTCGTAGAAAATGGATTGACTGAATTAACTACTCAATTAAGGAGTGTGTAGAGACAGGGTGATTACGTCAAGGTGAATGTAAAATCTGCGAAATGAATAAATAATTAACCAATAAATTAATTATTATTTAGAAAAATTAGAAAATTAAATTTCATAGTTTAAAGAAGTAGAAATAATTAAAATACAAATTTTAACACTAGTTTTAAAATTTTTGGCCCAAAATTAAGCCAACGGGCTAAATCGGTTGAACCAAACTCATATTTAGCCCAAGGCCCAACCCGTTTCAACCTCCCTTAAGAGTTTCAACTCTTCTTTCCCTTCTTCATACGTGAAACATGCTGGTTTTGGGGAAGGAAACCAACTAAGAACAAAACCCTTGTTTCAAGAATTCAATTCCACGTAAGTTTCAATCCAGAGCTCTGATTGACGAGTCGTCAGCGGCCACACGTGCATCTCAGAATTTTCTACAAAACTCACCAAACAATTTAGTAAGAAATTTTAGATTTTGTGCCTAGTTTTTACCCTTTCAGTTTCGTGATTTTAGGTGATATATGCTAAGGGAATTTGTGTTTTGATGATGTTAGGTGTGAATTAACTTTGGAAAATTATTGGACTTTGTCCCAATCGTCTGTGGGTAAGGTGAGAAGTCTCTAACTCTTGTGTAATTGTTGAAATAGCAAACTCTATTGTAAATTATGATGATGTGTGTAATTAGATTAAATTATGTGAATTGGGACCAAATTCATAAAGTTGGAGGCTTGAGTTGAGTGTTGGGTACTGAAAATTTATTTGGTGGAGGCTTGGAGCTAATGAATTAAGGAATTTAAGACGTTTCGGGCATTAGGGAGGAATCGGCCAAAGTATGGTTTTGGTTTCTCGTAGATAATATATAATGTTACGTGAAAACTTAGGCCAGTTGACCGTAGGATAAGTTGAACTAGGTGAAATTGTTAAGGTTTAGTAATTTTGATGGAGTTGTTGAGTTTGTTATAGAAATGTGTTGATTATTGATGATTGATAATGATAAGTTGTGATGATGACACTTTGTTGAATAATGATTGTATTTGGGTTGAAAATTGTTGAGTGTATTGATGAGATTGTAGGTATTGATGATGAGAAGTGTTTGAAAAGCAGGTTAATATAAATTTGGGAGCATTGGGTTTGTTTTGGTTGTAAAATAATTGTATATGGATTGAGGTTTTGGAAATATAAAAGTTTTGGTGATTTTTGGTAAAACTTGAATTTTGACCAAATTTGGCGGGCCATAACTTGGCTTCTGAACCCTTAAATTTTGTCAAATTTGCTTCAAATGAAAACTGGGTCCATGAAGTTTATGTCGTTCGAAGAACGGATGAAAAATCATTTAAAACAAAAAAGTTATGTGCGTTTGAAGTTTGGTGCAAAAATCTGGTTTTCTGCAAAACTTAAAAGTTTTGAAGAAAAGGGGGCTGCGTACGCGAGGACGTGCACACGACGCGAGAAATCAATCCTATTTTGCAACTCGCGTATGCGGAGCAGGGGTCGCATATGCGTGATTCCCAATTTTCGCAACTTCCGCGTACGCGGATAGCATGCGTACGCGGGAACCCCTTGTTTTGGAAAAAATGATATTTTGAATGTTTAACTAATCTTTTAGATTTCCAAACATCTATAACTACCTTTTAGGGTCCGATGGCTAGCGTTACGCTTCAAAGAGAGAGTAAACCTATTGAAGAAGTTAGGTGGATACCGTGGGAGGCTTGGGAAGTGAATAACTGAATCGATAAGGTATGGACAGAGTTGTGTAAGATAACGTTGCCATTGATGAATTATGATTTTTGAATGAATTATAATGATAATGAAAATGAAGATGATAATGAGATGTGAGTATGTTTAATGGTGAATGTGTCTATGAATTCTCTCTTATTGCAATTGGTGACAGTGCACATAATCCCTCTAATGGTGACAAGGCACATAATCCCAATGGTGACAGGGCACTCTCCCTCAACGGTCAGCCGATGTGCTGAAATAATTGAGCGCAACAAAGAGACAATGTCTGGGGTTAACTATCAGGACATGTCGAGTTGGCTATGGAACCGACAGATGATATCATTAGCCATAGGACAGGCATTCATTATATGCATTTGTATGTTTTGCTTGAGTGTGCATTACTTTGGTTTGCCTAATTAATTAGCATGCTTATCTACTATTTGTATTACTTGCTGTAATTGCATTCTATCTGTGCTTTCTTTGCTTGTTTTATATATCTTTGCAACTAGAGATCCCTCATGTTGGCGGAGGTGACACTGAGGGTAGTTCCACTGGTGTTTCGGAGGATTGGAGGAAACAAAAAGTGAAAGATTGAGTTACAATTAGATTTAAAACTTGAGAACCTTAGATAATTTACTCAATTTCTAGTTTAGTATTTTCCCTTAAGTTTAATTCTGAGTATCGGAGTTATAGGAATGCCTCTGACTTTCCCGAGACCTTATATATTACCTATGTTGGCACCATTACCATACTGAGAACTCTCGATTCTCATTCCATCATATATTATTGTTTTCCAATTGCAAGTCAGGAGGAACCTTGCTGAGCGTCTAGAGTTTCCTATGCAAGTGAAGTTTGGTCTTTGGGATGTTGTATCTTTGTATTTATGTTAGGTATATATGTATGTAGATTCTCCTCTATATGTATTTTGGTATTTTGTCCCTCCTATATATATATATATGTAAATATTCTCGGCCGGCCTTGGCTTCGCAGGCTGAGGTCAGAGCTTCATATTTGTATTTTGGAACTCTGATCAGTGTATATATACATGTACCTACGTCTTTTGTCTTCTTCCATTTCTGGTTATTCTTTTACGTGAGTGATGCACTTTTCTTTTTGCGATTTTTGCTTAAACTTCTCTTTAAGGCTCCTAGTTACGTATTTATTCTTAACTATATCTATTATATATATTTTAGTTTACAAGTCGTAATACCTCAACACGTCTGTTTTACGACTTAAGCGTAAAATTTTGAGTGCTAAGGTGTTATAGTGATCCTCTCTCTCCCTATCTATTTCTATTCTCTACAGGGGTCTTTCCCGTATGCAGGAGAACGGAGGCTGAAAATTTTTTGTTTGAGATTGAATCCTAAATGTTCCAAAGTTAGTCATTTATTTTTTGCAGATGTTTCTATTTTGTTTAGCAAAGCTACTACTGGAGATTGCAAAAAGTTATTGAAGATTCTAAACGTTTATGAAGAGGTCAGTGGACAGATGACAAATATCTTCAAGTCTTTCGTATTTTTTAGCAAGAACACACTTCCTGATGTATGAGATCAGCTTGATGCCCTATTGTTTGTAACACATGTTGGATACCAGAATAAGTATATGGGCCTTTCAGTAGTGGTTAATAGATGAAAAAGGGAGACATTTAATTATATTAAGGATAAAGTATTGCAGAAATTGCAACACTGGAAGAGAGCCCTTCTTTCTCCTAGCAAAAGAGATGTATTAATTAAAGCTATTGCTACAGCTATTCCGATTAATACCCTGAGTTATTTCAAATTATCAGAGACAATGTTAGAAGAGATTCATAAAGCTACTATGCTGTTTTAGTAGGAACAGAAGAACTCAAAGTGGAAGATGCAATGGGTTAGTTCGAAGGTTACTTGTAGACTCAAGGATGAAGGAGGTCTAAATTTCAAAGACCTTAGATCTTTTAATCTAGCTATATTGGAGAGACAAGCGTGGAAATTAATTACAAGGCCACACTCTCTTATTCATAAAGTCTATAAGAGTAAGTATTTCAAATTCTCAACCTTCTTGCACGCAGAAATAGAAAATAACCCTTCTTGGGATGGCAAAGTATTTTAGAAGGCAGAAAGGTATTGAAAAATGACATGGGACATAAGAAGAGACAATTCGGTAAAGATTACTGAAGATAACTAGATAAAAAATTTCCACCTATAGAAGTTTATTTTAACT
Organism: Arachis ipaensis; assembly: GCF_000816755.2. Classification (NCBI taxonomy): domain Eukaryota; kingdom Viridiplantae; phylum Streptophyta; class Magnoliopsida; order Fabales; family Fabaceae; genus Arachis; species Arachis ipaensis. The sequence continues at coordinate 75,896,264 of NC_029792.2, forward strand.
ACAATGGACAAAACAATCCAATTTGGGTATCTAAACTCATGCAACAAAACATAACTTGGAATCAAGAACTAATCAATTATACGTTTCAATCAACAGTGGCAAACACTATTCTGGAGACTGCCATTTCTCAACAAGAAGATGTTGTTACCTGGACCAGAGAGAAGAATGAAAGTTATTCTGTTGCCTTAGGCTACTTGTTGGCATTCCAGTTCTACCACATTCCAATCAAATTTCTTCCAAAGAAATGTAGATTCAAGGAGGTTTAGAGATCCATCCAGAGACAACAATGTCAACCAAAAATTAAATCCTTTCTTTAGAAAGTGATGCATAAAGGATTGACAGTTATAGCTAAGTTACATACCAGAATCAATACTGTGAGCCCCAATTACTCTCGTTGTGTTGGTGCTATTAAAACTACAGTACATTATATGACATTCTGTTCAAATTCAGAAATAGTTTGGAGATTGGACGAACTCACATGTCCAAACCAGTATATGGAACCATGGAGATGGTGGTTATGGCTTCAAGAACAACCTGAAATAAGGAGGAGAAAAGATTTAACCAGACATTGTTCTTTCATTGTTTTGGAATACCCATCTTACTTTTGTCTTTTATATTGTATGTCCAATTAGACTAATCATTTTATTACATTAATAAAATTCTATGATGTATGGACACTAACACGGACATGGGATAGTACACGATACGGGACATGCAGACATACGAATTTTAAAATCTTATAAGATACAGGGACATGACATATATATAACAATGATGGTTTTAATGGTATGAAATTGGTGTGAGATTTCATCAAATGGCTCACTTTTTTTTGCTAGTTACATGATGGCCAGAATTTAACAAAGTTGCTGACCCCTAGACTTTTCCTTATTAATATTATCAATAATCTAAAATTTTAGCATGCCATTAGTACTTAAAAAGGTTTGTAGAAGAGATTAAAATGGATATGTTTGATCAATTAGTATTAAAAAAGAGTACATAAAAAATTTTAGATTAAATTATGATCCAATTGGATTAATTTAAATTTGAAAAATAAAAAATTTGTACGTGTTCAAGTTCCATGATGAGAATAAATACGGTAATTGTGCCCACTCCTAAAAATTGAAAGATGAGAAGCCTAAAATTGATGCACGATAAATAAAATAGAAAAAGAATGGGAGAGTGGGAGATAACCTTTGCCAGAGGTTGATGGAGATAAATAAAATAGAGGAAGAGTAGGAGATAATGGTTGTCAATTGTTAGGAGAGATTGACGGGGATAAATAAATAACCGGTTATCAATTATTAGGAGAGGTTGATGGGGATTAATAAAACAAAGAAAGAGTGGGAGATAATCATTTCAATTCTCTTCTCATTTTTTTCTATTTTATTTATCGTGCATCAACTTCACATCTTTCTATTTGTAGGAGTAGACACAATTACCGTATTTATTCTCATCATGAAATTTGAATACGTACGAATTTTTTATTTTTCAAATTTAAATCAATCCAATTGAATCTATAATTTAATCTAAAATTTTTTATATACTCTTTTTAAGTACTACTTGATCAAACATATTCATTTTAATCTCTTCTACCAACATTTTTAACTACTAATTACATGCTAAAAATTTGGATTAAGATAACACATCTCGTTTATAGTATAAACGAGATATATACGTTTTGCGTTCATCTGTCTTATCTCGTTTGCAATTCAAAATTATCTCGTTTAATAAATAAAATAAGAGAGAAATATTTATTTTGATAAATGTTTTTTAAATTATTTATTTTAATAATTATTATAATTTATTTATTTATTAAAATAAAAAATCCAAAAAAAGGTCATCCCATTTTTTGAAATAACATATTGATTTGAATTTAGATTTTCTAAATTTTAGATTTTTATTTTAAAGATTAAAGTGAGATTTCTCACTTCTTTCATATATTCTCTTAGTCCCACTTAAAAAATAAATAGTAACTTTACTCTCTAGAGTTAAATCTAAAATGTAGAGGACCTATTGGTTTTTTTTGGTGACTAGAGGACCTATTGGTTTAGTCACCAAAAAAACAACATATTGGTTTAGTGGTAATTAAAAAAAAAAAAACGCAATGGATATAGATGTACGTAAGTAGTGGGGACCACGCAGAAATCGAAGCCCCACTCCTGACCCAGAAAACCAGAATCTTCTCCCCCCACCCCCCTCTCTCTCTCTCTCTTCTCTCGTTGCTCATTCATCAATCATTATTCTCATTTCTCGTATCCCGATCTCTTCTCTTCTCTTCTCCGGTCCCCACCACAATCCACGACTGCCGCCGCCGTCGCGCCTCAGTTCCCTTTACCCTGCTGGAAGTGGTTGGTCAGTCGACCCATGACTCTTTGGTACGCTCCCATAAATACCTGATTCGATTCCTTTATTCAGGTTTAATTAATGATTGATTGATTGATTTAGAGCTTGTAAATTTTGATTGATTGTGATGGATTCTGTTCTTTTCCCGAATCAACCATAAGGAATCATTTCAACAGAGGAAGCGGAAAAATCTGCGTGTTTGTACGTAGTGGTGCTAGCGAGTTGTGCGTTTTTGGGTGGTTATTAGTTCAAGTTAAGCTCATGTGAATCTGGGGATAATAATAATAAAAAAATTTGTTATTCAGAGAAGAATAAAGAAAATGACAAAAGATTCTGACTTCAGGTCTCATAAGGTAACTAGGACTAGAAATATTATTTCAAGGTATACTTCAATTTGGTAAGAATCTTTAGGGTTTATTACAGAGGATGACTTTTAGTTGAAATTGATTCAATAACAAGAGTTTGTATGTATTTGATTGTTTATTTATTTTGGAGTATGAAAATGACCAACTGTGGGTTTTCAGAAAAAGTGTTATTTATGCATGCTTTGAAATAAGAAAGGAAATGCTGAACATATGCTTATGATTGATTTTATGATATTAGATCCTGGTGCAAGTCAACACAATAGCTCGGTAGTTCCGAAGAGCCTCTTCTGCAAATCAAGCACTGTGAGTGAATAATATGTTCATGATTGTGTTGAGAATAGAGTATCTTTGTACGTACCTTTTGCCGTTTTATTTTTAAGAACATGTATATACGTAGGTATTTAAAGAATGTTAATGAGTTTTTGTTACATGTTCAGGGATTTATGGAGTAGAAATTAAGCTTTATCTAAATGGTGTTTTCTAACTTGGCACGAGATAAGCTAATTCATTGTTTTATGTTTTGAAACCTTTTGTAGTGTTGGTTTATGCCTTAAAAGTCACTATCAAATCTTGATCGAACTTGATTTAGGGCTTTAGAAGTTCCTCGTAGCATGTTACTATGGGTTTGGAAAGAGCTATGTTACCATATATGTTATTTTGGATATATATGCTATAATTTCAGTGTATGATCTCATCTAAGGGAGAGATTTAACAAATGGATTTTGTAGGGAGTAATCCTGAGGAAAGAGGATTATTTTGAGTCAAGAACTGTTGGGATAAAATACTTATCAATAAGTGTAATGTTAATCGATATATTCTGCAAGAAACTATTTGGGTAATTTGAGCTATCAGGATATCTATAAGTGATTAGGTAGGGCTGCTACGAAGCAAATGCTCTCTAAGTGCCATCAAGTCTTCGGGTGAATGTTGACAACAGCTTGAGCCGGTAACACCCCTCCTTTCCACTCCTCGCTCCACCTGCTACAAAGGGTAACTGACCCGATAAATCTTAGATCAAAATATAATATTCCCCCAGTCCCTTGCCCCACTCAAAGCACCTCCCCAAACTTCCAACCCCATAGGAACCTCATCATCCTAACCCATTGTTCTGTTTATGACTTTATGTCTGATTTGGTCATAGTGTTGATGTTTTCAGCTCTCTTTTTTTCCCAAAAAAAATAATTGTTTGCCATATCTCATTTATTCTATTTTCGAGTAAGAAAATTAAATCCATGTATTGGTTTAGAACCTGATCTTTGTGAGTGGGATTGAATTTGTTGTTTTATTTGGTTTTGTGCTTAGTGTTATCATAGGATCCTGTATAGAGTGTTATTTCACTTGGATTCTTCTGTTGATGTTTATAAGCAGTTGTGCTTGTTACTTGATTTCAGTTGCATTGATGAGATTGTAATGGAAACTGTTATTGTTAGATTGAGTTATCTTGATTATTCAGTGTAAGTAGAGAAATAGTAGCTAATAACTGTAAGTATGGTATGCAATTTATGATTAGTTGTGATTCAAATTTTAAATTGATGATGATTGCTCGTTCACCAAGGTTCGTCCACATTTTAGATTACCCATTTAACCTGGTTTAGTTTTATTTTATCTTGAATCATCTTTCTTCTCACTTTGTCTCTGCCCTATTAAGAACAAAGTTGCCCAACTTAATCTGTCGCATCTCCTTCATATCTGAGTATGTCACTTGTAACAAGATCACCAAAAACTTATGCATTGAACACCACCACACAAGTTGCACTTTTTTTTAAATAAAATTATAGTAATCTCAAATGATGTGTACCTGTTGATTTATAAATTGAGCAATCCCACACCCACACACATATTTAAGCAAAAAGTCAAAAGCTCCCTTCTTTATAATTGATTACTCTACAAACATTTACGACATGCAGTCCGCACGTCCAGCTACATTACGTTCATGATTGTATCTTTTTTTATTATATCTTTTTTCTTTAAAAACTTGCAGTTTTTTGCTAGGTTATTGATTTTCATATATGCTTGTATTGTATGTGTGCATTGGTATATAGTCGTTTATTTGACTAAGTTTACTCTACATAGAACTGGATTTCTGACATGTTTTTCTAATGAATACAAAAGATGGCCGACAATGAGAATGTAGATGAAAAGACTTCCCGTGGCGCTGATTGGGAGGTTGTATCTCTCACAGCATCAACATATGCTGCTGCTCCTGGTCCAGATGAAGTTGAGTTGAAGGATGGCAACAAGGAAGACATACATGCACAGGATGAAGCAGAAACGTCACGCGCATTGTTCATGTCTGGCCACTTTGTCTTTCCACCCAGTCAACATGAGAACTTGCCCGTGGAGCCTGACTGTAGCGAGATTCATGACGAATCTGGAAGCAAAGATGTTGCATCTGAGAGTACTAATGAAGAAGGGACCAGATCTGTTGGAAAGGGTGAAGAAAACTTGACATTCCCAGGGTTAAATGTTTCAGAGGATTTTGAGGGTATACCATATTTTGATGAGAAAATCAGCAGGTTGTCTGTTTATGGGAAACAGTTTGAGGAAGGTACAACTCTACCCGGTTTTGATTTGACTGGAAAAGAGGAAACTTTGTATGACTCTGCAAAATACACTTCTTTCCACAGTGAAACGGCCATTGGTGGTGTACCATATGGAGAAATCATAGGTGAGGCTGAAACAGAGCAAGGGTCAAATACCTCTCCCAATTTAGCGGAATCAAAGACACCTTCTGAAGATGATAAATGCAGCTCTTCAAATCTTCCTTGTGGTGCTTGGTGGAAGCGAAGAGCTGCCTCCTTATATGCTCATGCAAAAGATACAAGCACATTTTGGTCTGTTTTCATTGCTGCTGCAGTGATGGGCCTTGTGATGCTTGGGCATCGCTGGCAGCAGGAAAGAGCTTTGCAACTCAAGTGGCTTAGTGTAAATGATGAGGTATTCTATTTCAACTCTTACTACGATAAGCTTTATTTTTGTCATATTTTAGTCTAAAATATTTTCATTCACTGTCAATTTCGAAGTATTTTAACATAGTCATCTTATACCGTATTGTTGCTAGACCAGTAATGTGTATAACTTTTCCTTTAGACGTAGAACTTTATGATTATTTGATTATTCTGACAGTGTAAAACCTTTTTTAGACTGTATCAGTTAATCTTTTGATATAAAAGCAAAATGTATCAGTTCATAGCATTGCATTCACTTGGAACATAGAAAGAAGTCTTATTTTGTCACACTTACTTAGACTAGTGTCTTTGACTGTACTTGTGCACAGCATACTTATCTACAATCAGCATGACAACATGTGCACTTAATTGTCTTTTACACATTAAGATTCTTCTGGTGGTGATACTTGGAGTAGGAATGAATAAATGATGATGTAGAATGTTGAATGGCTGAGTGTGAAAATCATGAATAAAAAATGGATGACCGCGTATAGTGATTTAAAACCAAAATGAAATTGGCATCACTTCAAAAATTAAGATTGCTATTACTACATTTTGGTGCAAAGCTTTAGCTGCTCTCTTTTTTATTTAATGCTTCAAATTGAATATTTGGGGTTTAGCAGGCAAGAAGCAGGGTACTTGTTCCCTTATATCGGCTCAAAGATGTGATTGTTGGTGGCCACCGTCGTGGTTCCTTGATTAGGGGAGGCTCCTCCGGTGAAACTTGAGAGTATTGCTCGGTGCATGTAGCTCCAACTATTGTGAAAACTAAAGATGATGACGAAAAATTGTGGGTGCGAAAAAGGCTGTGAAAGAGAAATGCTAAGGTTGTCTGAAATGCAGGTTTGACATTAGGATAGGTCAAGTTTCCAATTTATCATGGCTATTGTGCTGGCTTGGGACTAGGATTGGTTGACCTTCCATTCTGTGAATGTTGTGAAAATATTTCATATTGTGAATTTTCTTGATCTCTGCTGTGATTTGCAATGTATAGCTATGGAATGTTATTCAACATAGTAAGTTTGTTTCATTCTGTTTATCGACATTACATTTTATGCACTAAGGATGAGATGAAAATGAAAATGAAATTGTAACAGAATTCCATGTCAGCCGATACTGTTCTGATGATCTTTTTTCTTTTTACAACCAGAGTATCTGTTGTTATTGTTAAGCATAGTGATTAATCGCATGGTAATTTGTAGACACTTTAATAGCTAACCTCAAATTTTAAAACTTCTTATGCCCAATGCCAGTATCATATTATGTTGGAAATACTTTCTTGCAGAATTTTCATATCCTGCATGCATCTGTATTTGTACCATGTTTTCAATTTTTTTTTTTTTTCCTTTTCCTTGGTCAGATGTACCCATGTAATAAAGGACAAGAAACATTAATCAAAACAAGCTATTAAATTACAAATCTACAATCCACCATTAATTAAAGACAATCATAATTCACCTGAGTAGAACAATTACTTTCGTCTTTTTAGTTGTGGTTTTGTGGGAGAATATTTCCGTGGAAGCAACCCTAGAAGTGTAGAACTCAGAAAACCAGCAAGAACATTGCAATGAGTATGTGTGCACTTTGGAGCTTAATGTAGTCCACCAATTTTTCAGATATTGGGCTTCATTGGAGCAGGCTTAATGACAGCGCAATTAGGCAGTCAATGTTGATTTCTTTGTTGTACCCTAACCCAATACCAAGAAAAAGAGGGAAAAAAAAAGCTAGACAATTAGAAACAGACAAGCAAAAAAAAAGCTATAGAATAAAGAAAGCCACCAACTAATTAATACACTATGCATGGAATGTTACCAAGATTAAAAATCTCTTATAAATTTTTAATCAAAATTGAATTGTAATAATATATTCGGCAAGTGTAACAACTTTGAGAAAAGCGTTGCTAAACTATTTCCCTTCATTTTTCTCTCTGTTTCTCAAGATTATTCCTTTCTTATTATTGGGGGGAAGGAGATATCAATTTCTTTTAGGTGTAGTAGACTTGCCCTCCCATTTAGTTGTCTCTCTAATATTGGTTTGCCCAACTTAAAACTATTATATGACTAGTTCATTAAAAAATTCAAAAATAAATTAAGAAACCTATAGTGATAAAAAGTAGCAATAATGAACAATGGAATAATTATAATTGCTATATTTTATTTTTAAAATTGTATATAAAAAAGAATTGGTATTGTATACAAGATAAGTTGGTTTGGTTAACATTTTCCTTCTTAGTGTAATGCCTACGTGACATACATGTTATTGTAGTGCTTTAGCTTTTGGCTTTGGCTTTTGCTTTTTCAAGTAAGCAAGATTTCACTTACATCATAGGTTCTCTTTACATGTATCTCCTATCAAACACTACTTTAACTTGTTCATGACTCAAATTGAAATATCCTTTTAATCCAAGTTCTAATCAACTTCTTACCTACCCTACTAATAAACACCGTTAAGTTTCTTAGAACTTATATATCTATTTCTTCTCACATGGGTGCACTATATATTGTTCATCTTTAAAGACATGTCAAGATCAATTGTGTAGTTGTGCGATGTTTCGTTGCAAATTATCAGTTTAATTAAAGGTTTATTTAATTTATTACTTAAAAAGTTTTAACACATTTAACATTCCAAAAATATTTGGGAGACAATAGAAATTAGTTCAATCAATCTGAATTTACTATATTTTGNCTAAAACACTTGAATTTTTGTGCTATGACTTTCCTTTTTTGTATGACTTTTAACTCAGATTTTTTTAAATAAATAAAATAAATATTTTATTTACTAAAATACGTAATTTGTAACATTTTTATTAAAATACACCATTTTTTATCTCGTTTATATTGTAAATGAAATAAGATTGTGCGTATCTCGTTTACAGTGTAAACGAGATACGACATGAATCGACGTGATCGTATTATGTTTGTACACATGGTGTGTAACGGCCTTATCTCGTTTACAGTGTAAACGAAATTTGTGCACTCTAATTTCATTTACACTGTAAACGAGATAAGAGTGAGTCTATATATGTATTTCGTCCTCAGTGTCGTTTTAGTCATTATCTCATCCATTTCTTCAACTTTTCTCCCATTTCTACTCTTTTCTAATCAAATTTTTGAATTACTACGAAATTATGGCGCGCGCCGATGCACATGATGCAAACATTAACCGACTGAATGCGACATGGCACATCATTGGGACAGCCGACTTTGAGGTTGGTATTGTTTTTTGTTTTATGTTTATGTTAAAGCATACATGTGTAGCCAAACTCAAGGTATTTTTATAGAAGTAGTATGCAGTATATGTTAGGCGAATGAATATATTGTTATCAATAGTTTAACTGATAGGGTATGATTTTAAGCATACTTTGATATGAATTTGTTAGTTAAATGTTTATTTAAGTTTATTTTTCTTTAATTAATTTAGTTATGTTTGTAGTTATTTGTTAAAATAACTTATTTATAAAATAAATTAATTTGTTACGTAAACGTTTATGTAATAGAATTTTTTATTGTGAAAGTTTTATAGCTTTATATCTTTACACATTTTTTATTCGTGTTTTTTGTTGTTTATTAGAGGCCTTGCCTACTTCTTCTCAGGAGAGTGAGTCACACACTCCTACCACTGGACGTTATTGTCCCCTACTTGAGGGAGGTTGGCTTCGGCGACGTGGTGCCACTTTTTCGTGTTTGATAACTCCCTGATATCGATATTTGTGGAGCACTGGCATCCTGAGACCCACACTTTTCACCTGGTGTGGGGTGAGTGCCCATCACCTTGCAACGCGTCGCGTATCACCTCAGGCTACACACGCATGGAGAGCCAGTCGGTGGGTGCTTTCGTGATTTCCATACATGGTACGAGACCGAGGCTTGGGAGTTGGTGGAGTGGTTATTCGGTGCCAGACCTCCTGCAATCCAGTAGTAGGGTCAGCAGAGGAAGGAGTCATTTTTCCTCAAACTAACATGACTTCGGGAGCGATTCCGACAGATGTCCGATGTTGATGATCTAGTCACCCTCTGACAGTACGTGAGGTGTTACATATTGTTGTTGATTGGGAGTTACTTGATGACTGATAAGTCAAATAATCAGATCCATCTCCGATGGCTCCTACTACTAGATGACTTTTTAGAGGTGTCGTTCTCTGTCTTAGGGATCTGCGGTGCTAGCATGGACGTACTATTCCTTATGCTCTACAGCACACCGCTCCACCATAGACATCGCAGGATGCACTCCTCTGCTAGTATCTTGGATATATCAAAGATTTTTTCAGTGGTGTCCACCTAAGCGACAGGTTTACATGTACCCCATGGCTGCGAGGTAACTGTTCACTACGGTTTTGCACTTTTCTTCGTTTACAAAATTCAATATGATTTGCAATTAATTTAATCATGGTTATTCTTGCGAATTTTCACAGGTTGACAGGCATGACAGAGCAGAGCAGGGACTAGCACGAGCAGAGAGTCCTGCGATGACATCAGGCATTGGATCAATTACAGTTGGATGAGGTAAGCGAGTTACTCTTTTATTTGGTCATAGTTTCATAAATTATTCATACTTTTTTAGCACCTGTCACTGATGATTATTTCACAAAGTACATTGTAGTTCCTGTGGACACCCTACGACAATCCTGCACTACAGGACATCTGTCCGCCATGGCTGCAGAAAGAGGCGAAGTGGGGGATATGGATGTCTGTTGTTCCCCTCGTCTGCTTCAACATAGTTGAATTTTACCATGTCGATCGGGTTAAGCGCCAGTTTAATGGCGAGCAGCCAGTGCCAGGGGACCCGGTCAACATTGACAAGTTCCTGGCTACCACAGGATGTGGCGAGAATATCTAGTGGCCTACCAAGCTTCGAGAGTGGTACGATCGGTGGAGGGCTCGATTTGAGGAGGGATACCGGATATCCATTCAGCCGTGCACAGACTATCGGCCGACGCGGGAGTACTGCAATTGGTATCGGTAGGCTTGCCATGTTAGACACTTGTCGGGACAGAATGTGCTTGATGATCCCAGGCTGTTGTACATACCGGAAGACGTGCAGCCTACTACCAGCCAGCAGAGGGACATCATACACCTTCCCTGGGATGTCCCTAACCGTCATCGGTGGGCCAGCAAGGTTTGGCCAGACACCCGGAGGCCTACCAGAAGAGATAGGGTGACAGAGAGCGCAGAGGAATTGCAGGACCCCGGAGGGACAGGGTTAGGCCTCGCATGAAGCGCTTGGACGTGGAGTCCAAAAAGGAAGCTGAGTATCACCGATAGGAGGAGCACGGGAATATGTCTAGCAGGTTTAATGACTTACCGCCACCACGACCACCCTCTCCACCATCACCACCACCACATTAGCCACCTGGTTCATGTTCACAGGGACCTCGGGACGATTAGGATAATGCCCTGCATGCATGGCATGATGTAGGGGCGTCCAGAAGTCGTCACGTGGCATTGGATAGAGAGTAGAGCATGGGTAGAGAGTAGAGCATGGGGCATGTCCATCGGTAGTTATCTGCTCCTATGTCTACCTCAGTCTGGGAACCATACATTTCATCGGGAACTAGCTCCTCATACGGTACACATGGCCGACCAGGTGCACAGTATGTGACACCTCCATTGGTAGACTATGGGCTCCTCATGATAGCATCCCAGCCGATGCTGGAACCACCTTTTCCTTCCCTTGGTCAGCAACAGTATCAGCCTTGTCTATATGTACAGCTGCCTTACCCGGACAGTTACTATCAGCTTGCTCCCGACCCACGCCCTAGCAGACCTCACTGACAGACACGGTCTCTACCCTGTGGCATGGGACACCACCTGCATTATCATGGCAATCAGCACCGATGACTTTTTTATGTTTAAACTTTACATTATGTTATTTGTTATTGAAGTTGTAGCTTGACACAATATTTAAGTACGTTAGCATCGTTGTTGTAACTTGTGTCTTCGATATTAGTTTATATAATTTATGTCATTGTTATATGTAAATGAGTTTCCGTGCTGCATTTAAAATTTTATAAATCAACAACGAAGGAAAGTGCATCAAATTTCAATTTACTCAAACTGAAAAAACAACTGAAACAAGTTATCACAATATTCAAGTACAAAATTAACAAAGTCAACTAAGTTATCACACTATGAGCCAGTTGACAACCCCAAACAACTACACCACCAAATTAAACTAAGCCTCGTATGTAGGTTGGTTTGGACAGCATCTTTGGTATGCCCGATTTGCCTACATAGACCACACCTCTTCTCTTGGCGCTCACCCTCGTCCATCTCATTACGAAACCTGGTTAAAACAGGTTTTCCAGTGGCCTTCCTACGCATGGCTAGATTAGGACGCAACCGTGTCTCGAACCACTCCAGCCAAAGCTTCTCGTTTGGTATCAGTGGGAACTCCGTCTCATACACCTTGAACACAGCAGACTGCAAGTACACTGAATGCACGTACAGACTCCATTTGACACTAGCAGCGACACAAGCGGCAACCACATGATGACATGGAAAATAGAGTGACTGAAAAAGACCACAATCATACGTACTCGCCGTCAACCATACACGGAATGAGCCTTGCGACCAACCCTCAAAAGGCTCTAACTCCTCAACCACAAACGCTGAAGCCCGTCTGTCATAGTGAGTAACACACATCTTTGATATTCCTTCCCATTTTTGTTTAATAGCAGATATCAGCTATTGGAAAAAGTGATTCCCTGCTGCCAGATGTGCCTTTGCCTCCCTGCTCTTCCTGACGAACAACTGTACAGCCTCTCGTAAGTGCATTGCACGATGGCCGAAATGGGCAAATAACGAGTACCCTTAAGTATTGCATTTATGCACTCGGACAGGTTCGTTGTCATGTGCCCTAACCGGTTACCATTGTCGCAGTGTTATAGCCAGATCTCTTTGTTGAACCTACCAGCCCAGTCCGCCATCTCTCGCGACAAACCCCTCAAGGCATTCATGCACCAGTCGTACCCAGCTTTGCTTAGAAAATAGAGTTTTCTCATACACCACGTCCAGGTCCAGCGTTTGATAGTGACTGTGTACAGCTGATAAGGCCGGAATTGGTTGCGGGACAGGAAGAAAATACCGAACTGATGCCTCAACCAGCGTCTTAGGTACGAACTCCTCATCTTCATCATCTTCAGAAGAATCACTCTCGTTGCTTTCCGCAACATACTCCTCGTCGGATTTCTCATCATCCATGTCCATGTCTTCCACTGGACTCGCAACGTGCATCGGTCGTGGTGTGAGAGGTGGGTCGTCCTGCACGGAATCCAAGTGGCCAGATCTACCACCACCAACATCTCCGACCTCCGCCGAAAGCTTCATAACTTGTTCCGCCATGATTTTTTTCTGGATGTCAAACATGAGCCGCACATGCTCATCACTATGGAGTCAAAACAGACGAAACCGGAAAACTCCATTTTTCATCGGTGCTAGCAACCTATACCCCACCCTTCTTATCTCTTTTCTCCCGCTACCACCAACGCTGCTCAATATCAGACTCTTTAGCTCGGACAAAGAACTAACTCTCTGGGTGTGCAACAAAATGGGATTATCACACTCAAATATGAACCCGGTGTCACTGTTTCTCATATGGCAATTGGGATACATACTTACAACCACATATTCACCACTACTAGATATTTTGGCTTTTTTTTCAGAAGAAAACCATAAGAGAATACGAAGTGAGATGTTTATGAAGAATACAAAGGGTTGTATATCGTTTTATAACTGTTAAAAATTTGTCATGATGTATCTCATTTACACTGTAAACGTCGTAATTATTTATTTATCTTGTTTACACTATAAACAAAATTAACACGCCTAACTAGATACGTACAATTTTATTTCGTTTACACTGTAAACGAGATAAAAAATAAGGTGTATTTTAATAAAAATACTATAAATTATATATTTTAGTAAATAAAATATTTATTTTATTTATTTAAAGAAAATCTTTTAACTCAATGCTTACATTTTCTTTTTCGAGAAAAAAAAATAGGTTCCAGATTTTTTGAATCAAAGACAAATAAAAAGTACTCATCATTGTACAATTAATTCAAGGAAATTCATATTAAATGGCAAAGACAAACCCCTCTCCTTAATTACTTTCAACTGCAAACTCATCATCCCCACCAACGAATGTGGTTAGTATAGAAGGGTTTAATTAATATTTGTTTTTTGACATATATTAAAGTTATCGATCAAAAAATTATACAAAAACTTATAAAATTTAATTTTTAACACATATATTACATATTTAATAAAAAATTTATAAAATTCTATCAATAATAACTTTAATAAAACTCCCTCTAGAATAAGCATATTTCAACTTTCTTGAATACAATGTGTGAAAATTAAATGTGAATTGACCTGTCCTATTGCGGGGGAAAGAAACACATTAATGCACATGAAATTATGAATCCTGACAATAAAAATTTACTACATGCTAGATGCTACTAAATTAACTTTAAAAGAAAACTACTCCAAATTGATCTTGTATTGGGAAAAGTATTTTTCAGAGGAAAAGGATCTGACCAAGTAGTTATAATCATGGTTCTGAAAATCGGACCGGATTGACCGGTTCGATCGGATTAATCGAAAATCGGTCTTTTAGTCGGTCCAGTCATTCTAAAAAATCGACCTGCAAAAAGCTGGTAAAAAATCGGTCGAACTGGTGGAAAACTAGTGAACCGGATGAACCGATGGATAACTCACTGTTTAACATAAAAACGTCAGCGTTTTATGGGGAAAAAAAAACACGGAAAGCCCAAAATGACACAACACCCTCCTCACCCCTTTCCTTATAAACGAATTCTTTTGGTGACTGAATTGAAACAAACCCTAGCAGCCACCTTCTCTAGTCACAACTCACCTCACCTCACTACCAGAATCGACGCCGAATCGGAGCTTCTATCAGCGGATCGAAGCAGCTTCCACCGTCGCGGATCGAAGCAGCTGCCAGCGGCGTCGTCGTCTTGAACTCTGAACTCTGAAGCTTCTGGCATCGCGAACGTCTACTCAGCCCTGTTCTTCTCGCCGTCGCAAACGTGCTTGTTCTCCTTGCCGTCATTCTAGTGCCTCCAGAAGCTTCCTTCCTCCAACAACAAGTTCACCTACAACTGCAACAACCACACTTTCAACTTCCTCGTCCATAATGGCTTCATTCGGTTCCTCTTTTTTTCTCTCTAGATCTGTTTTCTCTTATTCAATTTTGTGTATATTTGTATGCATTTTTGCTCAGATGGTTGTTAGGTGAAATTCTCATTGTGTTTGAGTGATTTGAAATACTGCATTGTCGTTTCCTCTTCTGAGTTCACTGTCACCGTCGTTCCTCCCTCGCCGTGTCTCTAGTAAGCCGCTGCTTCTTTAGTTTCGATTTGTAAGATTCTGGCTTCTGAGTTGATTTTTTGTACTAGATTCTGAATTGGAATTGTGTTCTGAGTTGGGTTGTTGCTTAATGTGATTCTGAATTTAATTTGGATTGTTTCACTTAGTTTTTGTTTCTGGATTTGGAGGTTGAGTTGTCTGTATTCTGAGTTTTTGTTGTTGAAAAGCATTGAATTTGTTGAACCTAGTTAGGGTTTGGTTAGTTATAAGAGGCTTGTTGCACAATAAGAGATTTCATCAATGTGTTATTCAATTGAATTGTATATTGGTAGCCCAAAAAGGGATAATTGAATTGTATGAGAGAATTGACATTGAATAATTAGCCTTGGCTTGACAATGTAGCCTGCAAGATCTTTAATTTTTTGCAGTTTGAGTGCCTCGATAAGTTGTTTTAAAGTCATCAATAAATTTAACTCTGAATATTATCAATGAACTTTTCATCTTCAATTTTTATTATATCTTAAATTTTATTAAAATTTTTTTACTTAAAAATTAATGAATTTAAATATGTAAAATTATATATTAAATTTTTAATAATTTTATTTAATATTTAATTAAACCGGTTGAACCCCGGTTGAACCCCGGTCAAACCTTTCAAAACTTAAAAAAGTTATAAAAATAATAATAATTAGACAAAAATTAAAACAACCATCATTTACCAACAACAAAAATTAGTTAACATCAAATCAGTACCGATTTATCATCAAGTAATAAATTAGTAACAGAATAATCAGCCAAGAACAAAGGTAAACAAGCCAGTAACAATATTACAGGCGAACAACAATCCAATCATCCTAACAATCAACATAGATACAGTGATACAACAATATTAACAACAGCAAGACTCGAATCAAGAATATCAGAATCAAATTAATCAATTAATAGAACCAGAGTATATCAGAATCAATATTCAAGATCATTCACAATCCTAAACTACAGTAATGACTAATGATAACAATAATTGAAGAAGAAAAATGAAAATTCATATATTAATTAACTGATTAAAACAATAATTAGCTAATTACAATTAGAAAAATCTTCTAGAGAGAGCAGAATAGCAAACAGAGCACAGAGGAGGATAAAGAGCACGACGGACGGGCTGACGTGGCTGAAGGGTTGGAGCACAGTAGAACAGAGCCGGTGCGGCGGGACAGTGGTTCTGCGATGGAGGAACGACGCAAGACCAGTTGCAGTGGCGACGGTAACTTCGAAGTTCGAACAGTGGCGGAGACGACGGCACGACAGGACATTGGCTGCGCAATGGAGGCACGAGGCGAGATCAGCTGCAGTGGCAACAGTGGCTTCGAAGTTCGAATAGTAGCGGAGACGACCATAGTGGGGAAAGCAGCTTCCAGCCATTGCGACAGCAGCGATGACTGGGCGGTGGCTAGACGGAGGAGTGAGGGAGGAGCTCGAGATGAGAGGCAGAGATGAGAGGAAGGAGAAGGAGTGAATGAGTGTGAGTGAGTGAGTGAGAGAGACGAAGACGAGTGGCTAGGGTTCTTTGAACAAACGACATCGTTTGGGATGAAAATTTGAAAACTGGTCAGATCTCGATTCGTTTCAACTAGATAGTTCTCAATCGGTTCGACGTTCCAAATACAGTTTTCGAATTCAGTGGTTATAACTTCTGACCGATCCGTCTTTTTCATCAATTTTTGGTTCAACCAGTTTTCAGAAACTTTCTAATAAAGTATTCTAAAGATATTTTTATTAAAAATATTATAAGTTGAAAATTTTGATTAAAATATATAAATTGAATGATAAGTTTTTAAATATATATTAAAATAAAAATATATTTTAACTAATATTTTTAAGAGATATTTTAATTAAATCTTATATTTTTTATTTACGATATTTTCCATCTCAATAAATTAAAGATTAACTTTTCGCGAATCAAAATTTTATTTAAGAGTTTGTTGCAGACTAATAAATTGTTATATGCATAAAGTGATATTTGAGCTCCAATATTTCTTTTAACAAATGAATGACCTAACCACTCAACCAAGCTAATAAATATTGTATTTATTTCCATTGACCAAATGCCCACAATACCATTTTCCAAAATCCCCACTTTCACTTTCATTGCTTTTATACATCTGCTATTCAATTTTGGTAGTTTTATCATTTCATGGGAATTGAATTCTGATAGTGAAATCACATATGCTGTTGAACAGGGAAATGCCAAAAGATTAAAATGGAAGATCTTGGAGCTGAATTAATTTTTTAAAAAGAAACAATAATAATAAATATTCCTTTTCCTATGAGGTTTAAGATAGAAAAAGAATCAAGTACTCTTTTCTGAAGCTTTATTTAAAAAGAAGGGGTCCACAAAAAAGACCCCACGGATGAGTGCATGCAATTTCTGAGAAGTTCACTGCTTCCAACCTAACGGTCAAAAATTTTTGTTGGCCATTGATAGATATAAAGGGCTAATTTTTTTTTATATTGGAAGAGTGTGTGAGTTTTGCTTGGTTATGGTGTATACAGGTGTTAGACACAAGTGTGGGAGAGGGAGAAATCGAACCGTCCGAATTCTTTGTAAAAAAATTCGTTAATCACAAATCGGACCGTCCGATTAGTTTTTGTTTTTTTTTTTATTTATTTAACATGAAATCGGACCCTCCGTTTACAGTTTTTTTTTTTTTTTAAAAAAACTGAAAACGGACCCTCAGTTTTCCATTTGTGTTTTTTTTTTATTTTTCCTTTAAAACAAAACGGACCCTCCGTTTTTAGTTTTTTTTTTTTTTTTTTAAAAAAAATCAAAACGGACCGTCCGAATTTTATAAAAAAATTATTTTTTTGTAGATCTCCTCTAATCGGACCGTCCGAATTCCTTATTCCAAATCGCTCGGTCCGATTTCAGCCTCCTGACACCACATGCATGAAAAGCACCCCTATTCTCCATAATGCTGTTACACCCCAACCCTTCCCCCATATTAAAAATAAAAAATATGTCCCAGCGCAAATATATGCCACACTTAATACTTTAATTTCTTCTTTACTTGCTTATAATTAGACAGTTAATTAATTAACATTCTAATAGACATGCAAATCCCACTAATTCTCACGTCAAGTACTATGTAATAAGTACCTTAATTTTAATAACAGTAATCTTCCTACTATCAAAACATAACCCCACGAAACTTCTAGGATACAAAAAGACATTATTGATCATGATGCCATCTTTAGCTGGAAACTTTTGGTAGTTTTTACTTGCTGAGCAAGTGAAATTTTTTATTTTTATTCTCTTTAACTTGCGGCCTAAAAGATTTAAAATATAAATTTTTAAATATATAATCAACAATAATTTGATAAACTTGTTTAAATAAAAAAATTTTACTATAAAAAATTATAATTTAAAAATATAAAATTTTAAAATACAAATGACAAAATAACTTTATAATAATTTAATTATTTTTATTATTTTATGTAAAAAAAATTTGTTTATTAAAATAAAAAATTAATATTAAAATTAGTAGTATAAAAAAATATTTTAAATTTAATATTATAAAAAAAATAAAAGAAATTTATATAAAGACTAATTTGATTAATTTTTAAAATTTTAGAGATGAAAATAACTTACGTCTGGACTTTTAGGGACTATTTTAATTATAAATAACTATTTTACATGTCAAGTGACACGTGGCGTGCTAAGTGTCACTGACCAGACATGTCATCATGCCACTTGGTACTTTACGTGACACATCATTGTCTAGCTAACGAAAGAACTAGTTTGACTTAAATTTTATCTTTCAAGGACTAATATGACTAAAAAAAAAAGTATTTGAGGACTAATTTGAAGAATAAATGATCTTTCAGAAACGAATTTGACTATTAACTCATAAAACTAAATATACCCCAAGTTTTTATTACTTAAGACATTCATTGAGAAATAGAAAATTATTTGTAATTTTTGTTAACATATTTGATGTTTTGATAAATAATTTTGGTGGGTAATTTTCTTATCTTCAAATATCTCTATATAATTGTCCCAAGAGAATAAAAATGTCATAGCCCTAGTAGGATAACGATCAATTTAAATCTACTTTACTAAAATTTTATATATATTATGAAATGAAAAAAGATGACTTATTTATTCTCTCAAACTTTACTTATAATTTTTTTGAACCAATTCTCTAGGAATACTAATTAGTAAAATAATAATAAAAACAATAACATTAAAAAAAAAAAAAAAAAGTGTTCTTTCAGTTCCACTTTGTCATGCAGAAGATCCTCCTCAATTAATTATGAACCCTTTGTTTTTTCTTTCTCTCCCACACACACTGACTGACAGAGAGAAAGTGAGAGATTGAGGCTTGACATGTTCAAAGATTGGTTTTATATGCTTGTATTGTGGAATAGGTGATGAATGAGATTCCCAAAGAAAATAAATAAAACAAGCAAAGAGAGAAAGTAGTGGTATGAGAGAGATTCTCATCATAATGTATATGATGACTGATTTGTGTTATAAGGAGGGTGGTGGAGTGGATATCACATGTAGAATAACAAAAACTTTAGGTTCAATGGAGAAAAAGAAAGAGCAAAAAATATATACTTTTGCTAACTTTTCTCCACTTCTTTATGATATTCATTTCTTTGGTGGTTAAATTAAAGTAGGGTCAATATGGTTGGAGGTATATATGAATATTGTGAGCAATAATGGAGCAAAGAATGAAAGAGAAGTGTGAGGAGAAAAGAGTTGAGGTGGTGATGGAATCAAAATCAATTTCTTATTATAGCATCTACTTGTCATCTACTCATCTTGGCAAAGACTCTTTCCAATGTCTATACTCTTCTATTCTTAGCTCACCTTTTCAAGTAAATTCACATGGTTAACTTCTTCCCATATTTAAATTTTGTTTAAGCCTCAAATTCTTTGTCTAATTAATTAGGTTGATAGATTTTTTGAATGTCCTCACATGTCCCATACTTGGAGCATAGAAAACAAAAAGGAAAAAGAAAAGGGGGTTTGGTCGAACCACATGTAGTATCTTTGTTTTTTATACTTACTGAAATAGTTGATATAATTGAAAATATATATTAAGAAAATGTAGTATTAAAAATGGAGAGTAAACTCCAACAGAGTTAGTAATTAATTAGTCATTGCCCTTTGGTCGAGGATATTCGAAAGTTAAAATCCATAAATACGTTTTAATTTTCTAAAGAAAAAAACAAAGAAACAAACTGCACATCCAAGGAGATTTTTTATATATAAATTATTTAAATGTAACAAAAATATGTCCTCAGTAGTATATTTACGTATTTGTATAAATTTTACACATCTTAAATATAAAACAGTCAAAACTATAAAAAGCACAACTTGAATACTCTAAGATACATGCAACTTAAAAATTTATGCATAAGTGGAGTGCATTATACCCGAAATATAACCATCATACAATTTTTGACACTATATCCAGAATACATGTAGTTTATAAACATTTTTTTAAATAATATTTATCTATCTTTTATTCTTAGATTTTTCTTAATTTTTAAAAATTTAATAGCATCACTTCATAAAATAAAAATATATTATAAGTGAAATATATATTAATTATAAAAAGGGTTAAGTACGATTTTGGTCCATAATGTAGAGGCCGAAAATTTATTTCGTCTCTGACCTTTTTTTCGCTACAAAATGGTCCCAAAGATTTCAATTTATTTTAAAAATCGTTCTTTTTACCAAATTTTTAATTTTTATTCCGAAAATACCCCTAATTAAAAAAACACAAAACGTTGAATAAGGAAAGGGGAAAAGGAATCATCCACGCGGGGGGGAGTTAGTTCAGAAGAGGGGGAAGGGAAAGGGAAGGGGAAGGGGAAGGGAAAGGGTCACCGCCGCTGATCTTCGCCGTCGCCGCTGCTCCTCTCCCCTTCGCGCTTACCCCATAACAACCGCGACCCTCTCCCCTCCTTCTCTTCTTCCATGTCTCAGATCTCCTCGAATCAAAGCTCACTGTCAGCGAGCCTCTCCTGCTTTACCACCGCGCAGCAATATGGAGCCATTCTTCCCCACTGTCCGTTCACGCCATCTCGCCCCTGCCTCCCTCAATCCCTGTCGCAGAAGGAACTAGAGCCACCACTGCCCGTTTCCCTCCCTCTAGCCCCTTTCCGTCATGTCCAGACCGTCGGCGCTCCACCACTGCCTCCCTGTCCCCTCTTTTCTATTTTCTATTTTCATAATCCAGGTTACCATTTTGCTTTTAATTTCTGTATTTGATTAGTGTTAGTTTCTTGATTTGATTCTGGATTAGTTTAGCTGGATTTTAATTTTTTGTTAGTTGATTTTAGGTGGGTATGATAGAATTAGCTTAAGTTATTGAATTGCTGAAAGTTGCTGCTGAATTGTTGTTGTTGTTGTTGAATTAGCTTAGGTTTGATAGAATTAGCTTAAGTTATTGAATTTCTGTTAATGGTTAACTGTATACATGATCCATTGTTGTTGTTGTTCTTCTTCGTCTGGTTGTTGTTGTTTCATTTTTGCTGCTTCTGCTGTTGTTCTGCTTCAGGTTCTGCTTTTGTTTCTGGGTGATTTTGGGGAAGAAGGGGAAGGGTATTTTCGTCTGAAGGACGATTTTAAAATAAACTGAAATCTTTGGGACCATTTTTTAGCGGAAAAAAAGCTGGGAACAAAATAAATTTTCAGCCTCTACGTTAGGGACCAAAATCGTACTTAACCCTTGTAAAAACAAAAAAAAATAATTTATTTGAATTATACTAAATAAATTTTAAAAAGTAAACCTAAACTTTAATTTAAATCTAATGCAAATTGTTTCCAATTTTGATATATTTTAGAATCAAATATAAACTAGAACATATTGGATTAAATTGGATTTTAAGTTTTTAACATCCTAACTAACCAACTAGCTTATTACATTAACTAACCTTAAAAGTAAGGTTATAAAAATCAGATCATTCATTGAATCGTTTTATTTACTAATTTATTGGTTTTATTGATCCAACTAGTTCAACTGTAGTTTAACTAGAATAACAATTTTATAATTAAATAATAAATAAAATATAAATAAACATAATTATGGTCTAATATAAATCTTAAAATATCATCTAAATTTAAAGCACTACATCAACAAAAAATTTTATGATTTTATCAAAGTACAAATTCAAAAATTATTAGTTAAATAACAAGTATTTTTTGATTGATACTATCATTCATAACTAAAATTGTAAATTATAAAATGTATAAACAATCTTTGATCTCATTAATTATTAACAATTTAGTACTCTTTATTTGAATATAATAATAATTTATGCACAATTTTAACAAGAT
>NC_029792.2:75918881-75919467 GCF_000816755.2 Arachis ipaensis
AATTCATAAGTAAAATATATAAGAATAAAAGATAGATAAATATTATTTAAAAAAATATATATTTTATAAATTGTATGTATTTCGAGTAGTGTTAAGAATTCTATTATGATTATATTTCAAATACAGTGCACTTGATTTATGCACAAAATTTTAAATGGTATGTATTTCAGGTATAGAATTTAGATACCTAAATTATACTTTGTATGGTTTTGACTGCTCTATACTTAGGATATGTAAAATTTATACAAAAATACATAAATATGCTATAGATTATATATTTTTATAAATATTATATTTAAATAATTTTTAAAAAATTCCATATACAATGATCAATTTGGTTGGTAGTTAATTAACTACCTGTATACAGG
The DNA here is from genome assembly GCF_000816755.2 of Arachis ipaensis. Taxonomy (NCBI): domain Eukaryota; kingdom Viridiplantae; phylum Streptophyta; class Magnoliopsida; order Fabales; family Fabaceae; genus Arachis; species Arachis ipaensis. The sequence goes on from NC_029792.2 coordinate 75,919,250, forward strand.
AGTGGCAAAGTAGACTAATTCATTTTGTCTAAGCCTGTTCCATCAATTAAAGTCGGTTTAAAATGTTAGTTCATTCTGTTTTATTACGAATTGGCAGGTCGCCCACTTGACTCTTTTTTTTTTTTGAAAAATAAAATTTATTAAAATTAATAATAAATAATAATTAAAAATCAAATACAAATAAAAAATAGTCAAATTATAATATAATTTTTTTACTA
>NC_029792.2:75919650-75920111 GCF_000816755.2 Arachis ipaensis
ATAATAATATAATTTTTTATTTTTTTTTTAATTTTTAACTTCAATAAAATTTTTTAAAATAATATTTGTTGATATAACTATTTTTATTTTAAAAAATAAGTCATATAATTTGAGCATATATGCAAAATTGTAAAATAAAATAAATAAAGTTAATAACTAAAAGAATAATAAAAACATAAAATAAAATAAAAAGTATTTAAAAATGATATAATTATTAATTTTGTAGCAATAATTACTCTTTTACTTAATAAAAAAAAAATCTTTGACTCGACGGACTAGTTCATCCCGCCGCCCAGCCAAAACCTGCAAATTTGCCTGTGCATATTTGACAAATTTATTTTATTTAGCAAGTTCTAAATCCTAATTCAATTCATCTTTTTTAACGAGTTCGGCAGATCGCGCGGCGGATTTTCCCACCCCTATGCGCACATAACAAAAACCGTATATGTACTTGTGGTACA
>NC_029792.2:75920416-75922122 GCF_000816755.2 Arachis ipaensis
TTAGCGGTTAATTTTTTTACAGTAGAATATTTGTAGTTATCAGTTGTTATAGGTATATAGATTATTTTTGAGTATTTAAGATTTTGTAAACATGGTAATATGCATGACTGGGTAAAATCGGGTTTGATATGACCCAAATCCTATCCGAAATATATACCGGACCTATTTATTAGACCCAAACCCAACTTTAAACCCGATGAAACCTATACACTTTCGGGCCACGATTATACTGAGTAAAAATCGGGTGAAAACCGGGCCGTTAACATTACATTACCTTGATACCTTGCATGTGAAAATATCCAAATTTTCAAGACTCTAACCATTATTTGACATGGTAAAATTCACTTAGAAAAATATAACAAGAACCAACTCTTCTCTAAAATTAAAGCATAACTATAATCAATACTAATATTGTCTAATAACTCCAAATATTTAAATCAATACAAATAACACAATATTATGCATTAGTCTAAAATCTTATGCATTTTAAACATAAAACATTAATTTATAATCTTATAATAACTAATAACACAAAATATTAAGGTTTACAATACTTAAATTCAACATAAAAATAGCCATCATCCATCACTAATAACACAAAATATTAATTGTGTATGATGACCGGGTCACCGGGCCGATTTCGGGTAACCCGAGTCATGGTCTGGTTCCGATCCGAAATAATGATCGAGTCTATTTTTGAGACCCTTACCTGACCCTAGACCCAGTAAAATCACACTAAAATAATCTCTAAAATATTCGAGGCCGGGCCGAACTGGACCATGCACACCCCTACATGGTAACTCTCTTAATTTCAATCACTGATTTCTCAATACTTAAGAGTTCAAATGTGAGATTACTGATCATCAGAGAAGATAATTTATTATTTACCATTGTAATCCAATGAGTTATTGTATTTAAAGTTTTTAATGTTTCAAATAATAATGGAAATAGATGGCCCTCCCTTATGCAATAATAATAATTTGCTTTTGTTACCCTGCCAAGATCCTGAAGCAATAATTCATGTTACTTCATAATCACGTCCCATTCAATTTCCATCATTCATAATAAAACCAAATTCATGTCCCCAACTTTTTGCCAACACCCGTTTCTAATCTGACATTAATGCCAAATTTGAAGTCACATTGTGCATACGGGAATATCGAGGACAATTTTTTTTATTTTTATTTTTTTTAAAAGGCCAATTTGCCATACATTAATAAATCTAGCCTTGGTTTTTCTGTCTGTACGGCTTGCCCGTTTCATACATCGATTTTATTATAGGAGTGTTAGGTAAACAATGATTATTTTAAACAATATGAATAATTACTAATCAAATAAAAATATATTACATCGTAATTTAATGCTACTAATTAAATTTAAGATTAATTTATTCTTTTAACTCTATTAATTCATTTTGTTCACACATTATTTAAAAATATTGTTAGTTATCTATACTTTTCCTATTATAATTTATAACTAAAATGCAAACATTACTAATGACACAAAAAAAAATCTGTTTAAAACTGACACGGTATTATTTGTGGTGGGACCGTATTATATGTTATGCATCATGTCTCCCTTGGAAAAATGTGTTGCAATGTATAAATTGATATTGAAAACTAAACAGAATTGAATTGAAAAACTAGTAGTAGTCCTCTTTCCCAATGTCCTCTCCTTTCTTTATTTCTTCGTTTTTTTCTTCTTTC
>NC_029792.2:75922213-75923034 GCF_000816755.2 Arachis ipaensis
AATTTTTATTTTAAACTTTTAATTACATTAATATAAAATTAAATTAGTCCGTCTCAGCCTTGTGACTGCAAATTAATCATATTTTATGTCCCGTTATTATCGGAAAAGATGGAAATTAAATAAAACCTTGTCAATTATATTGATCCGTAGATTGCGAATCCATGTATATATGTACAAATTAAAACTAATAAAAATCCAACTAGGAGAATCATTCGTTGGCAATGTGTCATTTAATTTTATCTTTTCCTTTGTAGTTTTTCAATTTTGTTCTTGGATCAATTAACATTAATTGGGAGTTAATTTTTTTGTAACACACTTCTCTTAGTTGGCACTTGCATACGAAAATTACGTATTTGTCATTTTGTCTCCTTAAAGCAAGTTAGCATGCCCAATACATCAAATGTAGAAATATTAAAAGAGTTTAATTTTAATATATTGATAGTGTAAATATTTTTATAAAGTTATCTAAATTCACATGATTAATGTAAAAAAAAAAAAACATTTTATATATAACTATTTTGTATTATCAATGTATTAAAATTAAATTTATATTAAAATATTAAATGTTTTAGGTTAACTGTGAAGTAAATAGAATATAATTGCAGCCCCTACTTGTCCTCATGCCCCCCATAATACACAATAATCATGATTATTATATCAAAATCAACTTTTTAGGAAAGCTACATCAAGTCATTAACATTCATTATGTGTCTCTCGTTGTGATGATAATAGTGTCCAAGTAATGAGAAAAGACCAACCAATCAATCCAATTAATTAATGAGGCGTTTAATGGATTCTTTTTAAATAAATAAAATAAATAT
>NC_029792.2:75923050-75926224 GCF_000816755.2 Arachis ipaensis
TACGTAAAAAAAATTTACGTTTATACATCTTATTATTTATCTCATTTTTGACATAGTCGAAATGAAAAAGGAAGAATTACCAGTGTATCTAGTCTATAAATAAAATAAAACAACGTAATCATTTTTAATGTATCTTGTGTATGATAGGAACGAGATACATATATAAGAAATCTATCCATGGTAAGGACAAGATACTCGTGTAAAAAAAGTTATATGTGTAAACATATGTGATATATATGGAGTAATAATTTTTAGCTATATAAAGAATTCATTTATATCACTAGATAATCAATCTCATTTCTTTAATTCTCTTCACATATTTTTTATATAAGAAACTTGTTCATATTATTAGATAATTAATTTTATTTCTTTAATTCTCTTCACAATTTTTTAGAAATGTCTAGTAGTGAATATGTTGTGATACGTGATCAGGAAAATTTTTGAATTTTTAGTAATTTATTTTTATTTATTTTGTTGTTAGAGTTTGTTGAAAGATTTGAATTACTTTTGATTTGCTTAATAATATTTTTAGAGATTTTAAATTTAAATTAAATCTGATCTAATCTAATAAGATCAAATCTTATTTAAATTAGTTATCATATCTTTAGGATTTTAAAATTTAAATCAAATATGATCTAATCCAATAAGATTAAATCTGATTTAAATTAGTTATCTTATCTTATCTTTTAGCTAGTTTGTTAGGAGTCTATTTAAACACATTTGGTGAGACAATTTACATAACTTTTGATGAATAAAATTTTTTTAGTGCTTTATGCACATTATTTTAGTGTGATTAAGTGAGGTGAGTGATTTGCTTCGCTTGTTGCATGGAAAAAATTGAGTGATTCAACTTTCATCCCTCTGATCTAGGTTGTCAAGGACAAGTTCTTTGAAGGTCTAGTAGGCATGTTTGTCAAACTCGCGAGTTAACTCGTAAACTCGTACGAGTTTACGAATTTGGGTAGTGGAATCGAGTTGACTCGGACACAAACTCGTTTCTGGGTAGACTCGGCTAAACTCGGCTAGACTCGGACATAATCGCTCAAACTCGCGAGTTTACTAGCGAGTCAGCGAGTTTGAATTCGGTGTCCATTTTCGCCAAAACGGCGTCGTTTTGGGCCCGAAAAAAAAAAAAAAAAACCTACAGCTAACCACTAACCCACCCAGACCCGGTAAGAGTGTAAGTGTGTAACCCTAATTTCGAAACCCTCCCACTCCACCAGCACCAAGCCATCAGACCATCACTACCACTGCCTCGCCCTCACTCTCTTCTTCTCCAACGTCGGTGAATCGCCACCATCTACCGGCACCGTCGTCTGCGCCGCCACGCAGAGGCTGAACGCTGGACAGATCCTCATCCCTCGCCTGTCGCCTCGCCTCATCTCTCATCCCTCATCCAACGCAGAGCCGCAGAGCCAGAGCCCACCAGCCACCACCACGCAGTGAAGGTTCCTCACTTCCTCGTCGACACCAGCCCACCACCACACAGTGAAGGTTCACTGCCCCTGTTCTACCATCGTCGGCCGTCGCACTCCTCCTCCCTGTTCTACTTCACTGCATTTGCCTCCCCTCCTCTGTTCGTCGCCATTGTTCTTCACTGCCGATCTGCTTCAAGTCTGCCCTGTTCTCCAAGGTAATTTTTTAAAACAAATTCAAATATTAACAATCATGGTATCAATTCTGCAATGTTGCTTCTGAATTGCTGATGTTAACTTTTTAAAATTTTTTTAGTTTAGTTTAATTCCTACACAGAATTGGTTAATGAGATTTGATATGTTGAAAAAAAAATAAATTGATGCTGCTTCATGTTTTAATAAGTTAGTAAACTGAATAACTGATGCTGCTTCATGCTTCATGGTTAAAATGTGTGGTACTGTGATTTACTGGTTGTCTCTTGTCTGGTTTAAACTTTAAATTGTCTGATTTACTGGTTGTCTCTTGTCTGGTTTAATACTTAGTTAGTGGTTTTTTTTTTGGTTAGTGTTTCTGAATATCTGACTCTGACTGAAACTCTGAAGTCTGAAATGTTAGTGTTACTGTGTTAGTTTATTTAGTGTTAGTTTTGAATTTAGTTAGTAGATAATCTGAATCTGAATTTGTTAGTGGATAATCTAAATCTGAATTTAATTAGTGGATAATCTGAATCTGAATTTGTTATCTGGAACTGGGTTGTTGATTTGTAGGGAGAAGATGAACATGTGAATGATGATGTTGATTTTGTTGGCCGTGTTGAACCTGAGCCTGAAAGAAATGATGTTTTTGATGAAGATAGTGAAGATGATGATGTTGATGCCATAGAAGATGAAGATATTGGAGGATTTGAGTTTTAGACTTTATTAGAACATTTAATTGTTGCTTTGTTGTTTTCTTTTGTGTTTTGGTTGTGTCTTATAAAGCTTTGATTGTGTGATTGTGTATTTTATGTTGAACTAGATATATACTTGTGAAGGATTTAAATGTGTGATCTAGAGTACTTGTTGTAACTTGTAATTGTAGTATTATGTTAATCTATTTTATGTTTTGATGTTGAAATTGTTAAGTTTAAATGTCTATATCTGAGTATATATATATATATATATATTTACTCAGATATAGACATTTAAACTTAACAATTTCAACATCAAAACATAAAATAGAGTCTATGAGTCGAGTCTACGAGTCGAGTCTAGGTCAGCTCCACGAGTTTATCTAGACTCGCGAGTTTGACAACCTTGCTAGTAGGGAATCCCTTCCAGTGACCTAGGTTGCTAAGAACAGGTATCTTAGAGGTCTAGTAGAAAAAATCTTTATCTATATTTTATGTTTTCGCTGTGTCTCTTTATGCCAATAAATTCCTCTTCTTAATGCCATTCTTTTCTTGTCCCTTTTCCATTAGGATTTTATTACTTTAAATGTATTAAACCCCAACATAATTCTTATCATGTTGTTGTGAGTGTTTATGTATGGTTGTATTAGAGACAATAACGAAAGAGTTATGTTTGATTATCCAAACTTGGTGTTGTTTCGAACCCTTCGAATTGATACCTTACAAGATTTGAAAAATCTGATATCGATGAAGATGGGATTCAAGATCAGAAGAAAGTTACGAGAATTTGGTACATGTTCTTTGCTATTTGACAAACAGAAGTTTCAAGTTCAAACTTTTAGAATAAATAATATAAATATAAAGTAAAA
>NC_029792.2:75926607-75930793 GCF_000816755.2 Arachis ipaensis
TTTTGGTTTTGTAAATTAAAACAAATACAAAAAGAGAGATGTTAGATAACCAATAACTTTTTTGAATAATATGAACAATTACCAATCAAATCAAAACACACTACACTTTTAAATTACTCACCTAAATCTTAATATTAGAATAACCATCCGCACACCTAGTAAAATGAACCTCCAATATATCCATTATTCATATTATTTAATATTTTCATTGTCTACCTATACTTTTTTATACAAAAAATATTAAAAAATCATCCTACTTAATCATGTCGATTTTTTCAAATTGAATAAAATAAATTAAATAAACTTTTTCTAATGATGTTTCATTATGTTACAAAAAGTCTAACTAATTCAAATTAATAAAGTTATTAAGTAAGATATTCTAACAGTTATATTTTTTAAAATTATTCTTATCTAACCTAAATTAATAAAATCAGTCTAATAACAATAACATAAATATATAAACTAAACTACAATTATTATTATCTAATATAAACTAACAAAATCAGTCTAACAACAATAATATTAAAATAATCAACTAATTTGGTTATCAATCTCATGGTTAAATGTTCCAACAATATGTGTAATCGTATTCAACCAATCAATATTCTCAACACATGCACATGTTTGCATCATCGTCAATAAACTAAAACCCAACGAAAAGATCTAATGAAACAAAATTTCTCTACAGAAAAGAAAGTTGGAAAAGTTTGGAAATTTTAGAAAATGAACTCATCTGTCGGCAAGTCTATATATATGAAGTATTTTATATAAATATGATCATTATAGACGAGTTTTTTATACATATATCTCGTTTTTTTCATAGATTGAATATGTTAAGAAGGATTATAGTGTCTTTTTTTTTTTAACAACAGAGTTCAACACAAAAAATAGAGTGAGAAAGCTAACAAACAAGGAACCTATAAAAATATGACCAGAAAATTGTCTCTAGTGTTATTTCTGACATTGCTTTCAACAACAGAAGGGATCTAAATTACACTATTTCCTATAACAGATTATAGATTTACGAAACACCTCCTCAGCACCTCCTTCTGTGTTGTTAAAAATCTGCCTGTTCTTCTCTAGCCAAATGTTCCAAATAACAGAGAAGAAACATATGAGCCACTTGTTGCGGTCTCCTTTCTTGTGAGCAACACCTGTCCAGCTCTCAAAGTGTTCCTTTAGTGAGCCCGGAATAGACCACGAACTCCCAAAGTCAGATAGCTATCGACACCACACCTGCCAAGTAAACTCACAACCCAAAAACAAGTGATATATAAATTCAACGTCTTTTTTACACAACACGTATATGTTATCACCATGTTGAACAATTCCCAGTCTATGCAATCTTTTTTTGGTATTAACTCTCCCTATCAGCGTAAACCAAATAAACAACTCCACCCGTGGTGGAACCAAACCTTTCCAAATGGTTCTGGTGAAACTATAGCTGGTAACTTCCTCCGGAAGGATTTCTGACTGTATTACCTGCACAAAATTGTTAGTTGAAAAAATACCTTCCTTGTCAAACTTCCAAACAACTCTATCTTACTTATCATGTGCTAGCTTAATAGACCTTAAAGTTTCATGTAACTGATCCACTAATTTCAACTCCTATTGATACAACTCTCATCTTATTTCGTCTGTAAATTGAATACACTGCTAATTTTTTTTTGTTTATTTTCTCTAGAGAACGTGCTTCAATTAATGGGGTAAAATTTTAATATTTTAAGAAATTATACAATTACCCATCTCAAATAATAAATTACAAAATAACCCAACTATAGTTAAGTAATGACCAATTAAAATGTGACATATCATGAAGGATAACTTACATGTTATTTTAGAGGGGGTTGGGTAGAATTCACCTTATAATAATATTTATTTTATTGGTTTTAAAAAAATTCGGCTTTTAATTAATAAATACCAATCAGTACCAGCATATGTTTGCTTGATTAATGAGATTGCACATCCCAAATTTAAAGAAGGATCATTCTCAAAGTGGCCATAAAACAGACTTAAATTTTAGGAGTGCTATGCTTGAGATGGAGAGAATTGGTAATTAGTAATAACTTGCTGTAATATTTTATTAGACTTGATAGGTAGATAATAATTTTTGTGAACAATATGAATAATGGGTTTTAAAATTAGTCTAATAAAATAAAAATACACTACATCCCAAATTATCCATCTAAATCTTAATATTAAAATAACTATCCGCACACTTAGTAAATTGAACATCCGACGAAAAACCCCAAAAAAAAATTAAACATTCAATATATCCATTATTCATATTATTTAATTTTTTTATTATCTACTTATACTTTTTCTATTTTAATTTAACTCACACATATATTCAACTTAGTAGGTTATAGGTTGATGTTGAACCTATTTAAATCTTTAGATATAATAAGGTTAACCTTTGGTTTATTATTAATTTTTGTGTACATTGATGATTGATGTGAAAATGAAAATATTAAATATAAATCAATTCAGTTAGTAAATCAATTTTTTCCTTATTAATCAGCCATCATTTTTTTTGTAATAATAACTCAAACCATATTTGCCTCTCATTTTTTTTTATTTATGGGCTAATTATTTGCTAAAAAAATTTGATCTTTACGTTTTATCAATGTAAAAGTATTATATCATCAACGTATCAAAATTAAGAAATATATTTTCTTTGTTTAGTATATCAAGAAAATTCCGTTCAAAAGTCATAATCAAGAGGAGAAATTAATTAAAAATTTTTGCTATTTTATGTTCTAAAAATATTGATTAAGTATATTAAAGGAAAGAAGCATACGCATTATATTCTCCGAAGGATTTCGTTGAAGTAATATGTTGTCAGAAGTATGAAAAATAATTAAGAAAAAAAATGAAAGATATAGAAATTTTTTTTGATAATTTCAATATAACATTATTGTATATTTTTTTTTCGATAATATTAAAAAGACAAAAAAAAAACAGTTAGAATTTGTTTTATTTAATATTTATTAATTATTATAATAATTAATAAATATTAAATAAAACAAATTCTAACTGTTTTTTTTTTGTCTTTTTAATATTATCGTAAAACAAATATACAATAATGTTATATTGAAATTATCAAAAAAAATTTCTATATCTTTCATTTTTTTTCTTAATTATTTTTCATACTTCTGACAACATATTACTTCAACGAAATCCTTCGGAGAATATAATGCGTATGCTTCTTTCCTTTTAGGCCAAACCTTAGCGGCTAAGTTTATTCAAATTGTAGAGAGCAATAACCATAGCATAAATAATGTCTATTATATCCCAATTTATTTAACTGTTTTCTTTCTTTTTTGGATTTTTTTTTTTAGTTTTTTGATGGTTAGCTAGGCAAGCCTTGATGATGTTTAAAAATTGGTTGATTCTTCTTCTATTTAGATATGTCCACAATCTAGTAAATATTTGACAATTGATTCTAAAAATTAATACCTTACAAAAGCACATGCATAATAATAATGATGACGAGATAGAAGCAATGCAAGTTCTTATAGAAAAAAAGTGATGATAATTAACCTAATATAGCAAACCATTATTGATAGTGGGTAGCTATATAAAAACCAATAATGAATCATGGATTCAATACATCCATATCACAACTTTGAAAAAATTTCTCTTTTATGAATATATAGGCGTGGATGTGGACAAATTGTGAGAATCAGTTCAAAGAATACATACTTACATATGACATATATATCATATCATCAAAGCTTGGCAACTTCGAAATAATTATAACTTGCAAGAAATTCAGAGATTTTGATGAAAATTTTTCAATGGAAGAAAGCTCACGCATTCAAAAAGTAATTAAAAGGTAAAGTTGGACGCATGACAAATTAAATTTGATATCTCCCCTAAAAGTTCAACAATAAATTATTAGGAGTAAATGCATGCCTATTTCTTTTGATTTTATTTTTTACAGAAAATGAAGTGTGGATAACAATTACCTTTAACTATACACTAAAAATCAACTACCAAATAATTTTCGTACTCATCCAGAGGGGTTACATTTTCCTAGTGAAAAATAAAAATGTGGAGGAACATTTTGCTGCCATATACAAAAATGGATATAGAGATGAGGAGAAATTTTGAGATATAATTGTTATTCTAAAATTTAATAATTAATTTTTAATATATAAATAATATTGCATTTTGTTTGGGT
>NC_029792.2:75932875-75950048 GCF_000816755.2 Arachis ipaensis
TTTCTGCTAGTCAAATTACTTTTAATTTTTAAAATAATATTTTTTATTTAATTTTTTGTGATACATTACTTTTCATTTTCATACATATCTGAATACTGAATAGCCTCTTTAAATTTAGAGTTTTGTCGCTTAATTGACTACATCAAACTTTCTCATCTCGCTTCAAGGCATCGTTTTGATAGTTAATTAGTCAAATTACTTTTAATTTTTAAAATAATATTTTTTATTTAATTTTTTGTGATACATTACTTTTCATTTTCATACATATGGAAAAGCTGAATAGCCTCTTTAAATTTAGAGTTTTGTCGCTTAATTGACTACATCAAACTTTCTCATCTCGCTTCAAGGCATCGTTCTTTCTTTTGATAGTTAAAAAGTAAACAAATAATAAAGCCAAATATTTCATTTTAACGGCAAAAGTATGTATTATAAATTTAATTTTGATATATTATTAGTGTAAAATAGTTTTACACATACATCCAATTATATAAAGTTATATTAGTAAAAATAACTATTTTTTACATTTATCACGTGAATGGTCATTCAAAAAAACAGATATGATTGAACGACTATGTAAAATATTTTACACTATTAATGTATCAAAATTAAATTTATATATTATGTTCATACCCTGACCCAAGATATAAGCCAAACCCAATACAGTTAAAAGGTCCAATCCAAAAGGACGGCTTCGTCCACGTATCCGACCTCTTTTAAGAGGTCGGAATAAATTAAAACAGGCAGTTCACACTTAACTAAATGAGTAAGTGCCCCCTAAAATTTCTCACTCACTTCTAGAAGAGAGATCCCAACAACCCTAATATAAGGGGACGGTTATCCACCATCAGAGGTGGAACTACTTTAACGGTAATTATTGGCTCATCTCCTATAAATACCCTGACACACTCAGGTACCTTTAAGTTCCAATACACTAAAACCTGCAAAGACCCTTGCCGACTTAAGCATTGAAGTGTTTTGCAGGTACCACCCCCCACCTTCTGATAAACAATTCGGACGATGGCCACAAGACGTGGGACAAGTCGAAGTATACTTCATTGAGGATTTGAGACTCACATACAAGCCCAAAGGTAGTCCATCAGGTAACCCTCGGAACATTGGCGCCGTTGCTGGGGACCTGGGAATCAATGTTTAATGGCGAACGACCAACGTGAAGACGGACACAATGCGTCCAAGTCAAACCAGGAATATCAAGACATAGTCAACAACGACCAAGCCTTGGTAATACCCCAGCCAAGAATGGAGGAGCCGCAAGGGGAGGGCCCTCCGACAACCAAAGGAGAATCCCATCTGAAGTTTGCCTCCCCGAAGGGGAAAACAGCCTCATGACGTCGACCTTATGGGATGGCTACAAGGACATCAGGGCCGACTTGAGCAGTTGGAACAGGAGTTAGAGCAACAGCGTGAAACAGAGAGAAGCTTGAAGAGAGAGATCAAAAGGCAAAGAGAGCCGGAGGACAAGCTCTCAAAACTAGAATCCAACCTTCGCAAAAAAGATTCTCGTACTACTCGGGAAGATAGTCCACTAGGGGGAGAAGATCCGTTTACTGAAGATATCATGAGGGTTAGAGTTTCCAAAAACTTCAAAAGCCCTGACATGAACCTGTACGACGGGACAACCGACCCAAAACACCACCTCAACAATTTCAAAAGTCGGATGTACTTAGCAGACGCCTCAGATGCTACTCGCTGCAAAGCCTTTCCAACAACATTGACTAAAGCAGCTATGAAGTGGTTTGATAGCCTGTCCCAAGGTCGGTATCTAGTTTCGACGATCTCTCGCGTAAATTCCTTACCTGATTTTCGATATAGAAAGACAAGGTCAAGCACGCTCCCAGCCTACTCAGAGTAAAACAGGAGGTCGGAGAACCCCTGAGAGACTATATGGAAAGATTCAACAAAGCATGCTTGGAAATTCAAGACTTGTCTACAGAGGCAGTAATAATGGGACTTGTCAACGGCCTCCGAGAAGGCCCCTTCTCCTAGTCTATATCAAAAAGATATCCAACTTCCTTAAGTGATGTGCAAGAACGAGCTGAAAAGTATATCAATATGGAAGAAAACGCCAAGTTACGGGAGCCGAGTTGGCAACCAGGGCACCCTCAACAGCTGAAGGAAAAAGAGAGGGAACCCAAGAGAAAAGAAGAAGTCAAATCTGAGAAGCTCAGAAGATACCATACGTTCACCCCGCTACGAGTTTCCTTAGTGGATGTCTACAGGGAAATCTGTCACACCGAGAAGCTTCCTCCTCCGCATCCCATTAAAAACAAAAATAGGTGGAAGTCGTAACGAATATTGTGAATACCAAAAGCTGTACGGGCATTCCACAAATGATTGCTACGACCTAAAATATGTGATAGAAAAGCTGGCCAGGGAAGGTCGGCTGGATAGATATCTCATGAAAAGGTCGGACAATCAGGGAAAAAGGAAGAGAGATGAGGAAGACCATGAGCAGAGAGGTTCGCCCCCACAGACTCCAGAACAACACATTCATATGATATCAGGAGGATTCGCTGGAGGGGGGCTGACCAAATCGTCTCAGAAGAGGCATTTGAAGGAAGTCTACCAGGTCGGAGATAATGAACCCGACCTTCCCACAATCTCCTTTACAAGAGAAGATGGACAGGGGATCATACCCGGGCACGACGACCTGGGGATAATTACCATGATCCTCGCCAATGCTCACCTGCACAGAACCGCCGACATATTATTCAAACCGGCATTTTGATAAGCTGGCACTAGATGAGAAGGAAGTAAAAGCCTATCCGGATACACTCTTTGGGTTAGGAGACGCTCCTATCACGCCACTAGGCTTCATCTCCCTACACACAACTTTTGGAAGAGGGTTGAAATCTAAAACCTTAAGCATCGACTTCATTGTTGTTGATGTAATATCCGCCTATAATGCTCTGAAAGGTCGAATGACGCTAAACTGGCTGGGAGCGGTTGTTTCTACCCCTCACCTCTGCATGAAATTTCCAACACAGGAAGGGATTGCTACCATCAGGGGAGACTAGAAGCTGGCGAGGAGGTGTTATAATGAGAGTCTAAACCTAAAGGGTAAAGGCAAGGAAGTCAATACAATTGAACTCGGCGGAGTCCGAGTAAGAGAAGAATTATGACCAGAGCCCGGAAGAAAAACGGAACGAGTCCAGATGGGGGCAAAAAGTCAAAAGGAATACCAACATAGGAGCTAATTTAGTAGAAGATCTGAAGCAAAAACTTGTAAAACTCCTACAAGAAAACTCCGACCTCTTCGCCTGGAAAGCCTCCGACATGCCCGGGATCGATCCCGAGCTTATGTCGCACAGGTTATTTGTCAATCCAGAATCCCGACCTGTCCAAAAAAAAAAGACGAAAGCTCAGACCAGAACGAGCTCAAGTAGTCAAAAAACAAGTACAAGCCTTGTTAGAAGTCGGGTTCATCAGGGAAGTCAAGTACCCGGTGTGGCTGGCAAAAGTGGTGTTGGTAAAAAAACATAACAGAAATTGGAGGATGTGTGTCGATCATACCGACCTCAACAAAGCATGTCCAAAAGACACATATCCTCTGCCCCAACATTGACTCCCTGGCAGATTCCAGCTCAGGGTACCAGTATCTATCATTCATGGATGCTTACTCGGGCTACAACCAGATACCGATGTACAAGTCAGATCAAGAGAAGACATCTTTCATCACACCTAGAGCAAATTATTGCTACGTGGTCGTGCCATTTGGATTAAAAAATGCAGGGGCCACCTATCAAAGATTGATGAATAAAGTGTTTGCACCTCACCTCGGAAGCCTAATGGAAGTGTATGTGGATGACATGCTGGTAAAAACCAAGGATGAGGCTAGCCTCCTGACCGACCTTTCACAAGCCTTTGATACTATAAGGAAGTATGGGATGAGGCTAAATCCTACCAAATGCACCTTTGCAGTAGAAGCTGAAAAATTTCTAGGATTCATGCTGACACAAAGGGGAATTGAGGCTAACCCCGATAAGTGCAGAGCAATCCTAGAAATGAAGAGTCTGACCTGTTTAAAGGAAGTCCAACAGCTGAATGGTTGCCTCGCAGCTTTATCTAGATTTTTGGCAGGATCAGCATTGAGATCCCTACCACTTTTTTCACTACTTAGAAAAGGATGCCAGTTCGAGTGGACCCCTGAATGTGAAGAGGCTTTTCAAGAGTTCAAAAGGTTTCTGAGCTAGCCTCCTATCCTTACTCGGACAAAAACAAAAGAAGAATTCGTATTATACTTAGCTGTCGCTGAGAAGGCTGTGGCATCAGCATTAATACGAGAAGATGAGGTCGGATAGCATCCCATCTATTTCACTAGAAAGGTGCTACAAGGTCCTGAACTAAGGTATCAAAAACTCGAAAAGTTTGCGACGCCCTAATTGTATCATCTAGAAGGCTTCGACCTTACTTCCAGACTCATACCATAAGAGTTCGAACGAACCAGCCTATGAAGCAGATCCTTCAGAAAAAGGATATTGCAGGAAGAATGATTCAATAGGCTATAGAGCTATCTGAGCACGACCTGAAATACGAAACTCAGACAGCAATCAAAGCCCAATGTCTCACCAACTTTATTGCAGAATACACAAGGATAGCAATCAAAGCCCAATGCCTCACCGACTTTGTCACAGAATACACAAGCGATCAGAGCGAGACCTCCACGACCTGGGAGCTCTATGTAGACGGATCCTCTAACAAGGTCGGAAGTAGAGCCGGCATAATATTGGTCAATGAAGAAGCAACTCAAATAGAGGTATCTTTGAAATTTGAGTTTCACGCTTCCAACAACCAAGCCAAATATGAAGCTCTGATCGCATGGCTAAAACTTGCTAAAGAAGTCGGTGCTAATAAGGTAATAATCTTCAGTGACTCCCAACTAGTAACTTCTCAAATTAATGGAGAGTACCAGGCAAAAGATCCAAACATGAAAAGGTACTTGGAAAAAATGCTTGAGCATCTCAGACAATTCTTGGAAACCGAGGTTAGGCACATAACTCGGGAGCTCAATAGCCGAGCTGACGCTCTCTCCAAGCTAGCAAGTACCAAGCCGGGAGGAAATAATAGAACCTTGATACAGGAAACTCTCCAGGAGCCCACAGTGACGAGGATAGACAGTAAATTGGACGTCCTATCTGTCTCAAGATTAAACCTGGGATGGATGACTCCGCTAGTTAAATATCTAAAATTTGACATCCTTTCCGAGGAGCAAAAGGAAGCCCAAAAACTCAGAAGGGAAGCCCAGAATTATACGTTGGTGCGAAGTGTCCTTTATAGAAGAGGGATATCCACACCATTGCTAAAGTGCGTCCCGACCTTTAAGACAGAGGAGGTCCTAAAGGAAGTACACGATGGCATTTGTGGGAATCACCTCGGAGCAAGATCTTTAGCCAGGAAGGTGATACGAGCTAGGTTCTTCTGGCCGACTTTGCAAAAGGATGCTACCGACTTCGTTAAAAAGTGCCAACCTTGTCAGATGCATGTCAATTTCCACATCACTTCTCCCGAAGAGCTTATCTGCGTGACCTCTCCCTGGCCTTTTGCGAAATAGGGATTAGACCTACTTGGACCTTTTCCCCAAGCTCCAGGACAGGTCAAATATCTGATTATAGGAGTGGATTACTTCACCAAATGGATAGAGGCAGAACCACTGGCCACTATTACAGCACAAAGAAGTTGGAAGTTTCTTTACAGAAATATAATTACTCAGTTCGGAATCGCCCATTTTATCACCACAGATAATGACACTCAGTTCACTGATTCCACATTTAGAAATCTGGTATCTACTATGAAGATTAAGCATTAATTCACATCAGTGGAGCATCCCCAAGTCAATGGACAGGCTGAAGCTGCCAATAAAGTTATATTGGCAGGACTAAAAAAGAGGCTGCAGGATGCAAAGGGAGCTTGGGCCGAAGAGCTCCCTCTAGTACTATGGGCTTATAGAACAACGCCTCACTCCACAACTGGAGAAACACCCTTCCGACTTGCATATGGAATAGAAGCCATAATCCCAATAGAGATCAATGAGCAGAGTCCAAAGGTGAGATTCTATGACGAGGTTGACAACATTCAAGCCCAAAAAGAAGAGCTCGAGCTACTCCTAGAGGTTAGAAAACAGGCACAAATAAGACAAGCAGTGCTAAAGCAAAGGATGGCAACAAGGTATAACCAAAAAGTCATTCGAAGAAGTTTTGCTACAAGCGACTTAGTTCTCATTCGTAATGACATCGGAGTAAACAAATCGGGAGAAGGGAAGCTCGCTGCAAACTGGAAAGGACCTTTTCAGATAACCGAAGTCTTGGAAAAAGGTTACTACAAGGTGTCCAACTTGAATGGAGCTGAGCTCCCAAGATCGTGGCACGCTTGCAATATTAAAAGATATTACAGCTAGAAGCGCACTCCGTTCCCTGATGTACTCTTTTTCCCAAGGAGGGTTTTCTTGAAGGGGTTTTAACGAGGCATCAAAGCGGGGGCTAGGGGCCTGAAAATTATTCCCTTAGTAGCCAAAGCATCTTTGTAAAGTTACATTTTATTAATGATCATACCTCTCCTTCTTGAAATTTCCATTATTACCACGATACGCACCGACTTAAGCTCGAAAAACTACAAAAATCCGTTGCCCAACCTAGGTTGTCGGCAAGATAAAGCGACGAGGTACAAGTCGGTGTAAAAGGGTTATAAAAAGACGATCATACTAACTCAGTCATGAAAAGGCAAACGACTTACAAGTTGGAAAGCTCCTGAGCAAAGTAAAATGCATCGCAAAAATAACCTAAGTTACAAAAACAATTCAAAGATAAAACAAATTGAATGTTTATGCCCAATTAATGGAAAACGGAAAATCCTTGGAAGGTAGCTACATAAAAGTTTTCATAAAAACTTTGGGAAACAAAAAAGCCCTTATAAACTATTTGGCTAAAAGTTTTGCAAAAGGCTTTTCATAAAAGTTTTACCAAACTAAGGGACATCAAGTAGAAGTATTTTCCCCACCAAAAGACTTTGCAAATAGGAAAATATCTATCATACTAGCATTCAAAAACATAAGAAACAAGCTACTTTATTAAGAGTCCCATGAAAGGGACTAAAACATCCAGAAAAAGCAGCTGTTAAAGATCCTTTTGAAAAAAGGATCAAGAGTAAGAAAATGTAAGCAAAAAATATTCGGAACATACATAAAAACTGTTCATAAAAAAGGTCCCACAGATCGGGCCTCAACAGGAAATAATACTTAGGACCTAAGAGAGGATTGGGGTCTTCAACGGGGGAAGTTGGGTCAGCCACAGAAGTCGGAGGGGTCAGAGGAACCTCTTCGGAAGCAGAGATCGGAATAGCATCAGGTTGGACAGAAGAGCTCGGTTGTAACTCCTCAGATGTATTAACTTCACGAGGAGGAGACTCAATGATGCGTTGCCCAACGGTCTTCAACTCGGAATCAGTAAGAGGGTGAGGAGGAAAAACAATCTCCCCATCGATAACAACCTTGTCCGGGTAAAGGGGTGAAAAATCCAAGTAGGGAGCCAGAACTCAGACTTGTTCTTTCAGCACCTCAAACACCGCCTCGGTACCCTCAGCAATGGACTCCTCCAAGTTCTGGTACCTGATGAGCGGATATTTTATACGCTTTTTGGCATTATTTTCATAGTGTTTTAGTATGTTTTGTTTAAGTTTCATTATATTTTCATAGGTTTTAGTGCAAAATTCATATTTTTGGATTCTACTTTGAGTTGTTGTATTTTATTATAACTTCAGGTAATTTCTGGCTGAAATTGAAGAGCTTTGGCAAAGTCTGATTCAGAGGTAAGGAAAGCGTAGCAGATGCTGTCAAATTCTGACCTCCATGCATTCAAACGAGAATTTATGGAGCTACAGAGGTCCAAATAACACATTCTTAATGGCGTTGGAAAACTAACTTATAGAGCTTTCTAGCAATATATAATAGTTTATACTTTTCTTTGATGGAGCCTACCCGTATTGGGCGTTGAACGCCAAGGAGCTACCCCCTTGCTGGCGTTCAACGCCCCAAGGAGACAAGCTAGCGTTGAACGCCCAAGAACCACCCCCTTTGGGGCGTTCAACGTTCACCAAGAAGCAAGGCAGCGTGGATCAACTCCCTAATGGGCGTTCAACACCCATCCCTCAAGTTGGACGCCAAGCTCAGCCCAAGTACTCAACCAAAGTAGGCCTAAGAAGTGGATTTTCACACCTCTAAATCTAGTCTATCATATTTTTGTATTTTTTTTATTATTAGATTAGTATAAATAGAACAAAGATCACAATTGTTAAGAACTTTTGATCTTTCCCCCTTTTACATTTTACATTACTTTCTGTGAGCTGCTAAACCTCCTAAGTTAGGGTTAGGAGCTCTGCTGATTCTCATGGATTAATAATATTACTGTTTCTATTTCAATACATGTTTGATTCCATTCTCTTGTGCATTTTCGTTCTTCATCTCATGAATTAAGGATGACCCATGATAAGCATCCTTGTTCTACATGGGTTTCGTGTGAGTCCTGACCCGGATAGCATTGAACCACAGCTAGAGAGTGCACTGCGGATTCCAAGAGCGTGCCTGGGCGACTTTGGATAAGTGACATAAAATTTTGTTGACCGTGGGTTACTAAGGTCTCTGTGGCATTAAGGCTAGAGTCTGAGAAGCAACGTTCCCTAATCTGAAAGATCTGACCTTGTCTGTGGTATTTTGCGTAGGATCGCGAAGGGGAGTGGATTGCATAGTGCTTCACCTTCTGCTATAGTGGGAAGCCATGAGTTAACTCGATGAGGATGCTGCATGAGTTGCTCGGATATGGTGGACTGCTATATTTTAGAAGAGACTAACTTGTAGAGGATGCTACATGAGTTAGTCAATTACGGTTGTCATTGAATGAATCATTCGTTATTGAAGTAGACAGTGAGAAAAGTTAATCCGGAAAGAATACGCATCTCCGAAGCCTTAACTGAATATCTATCATCGCTTTCACACTAATCTGGTATTTCATTTTCCTTACTATTTTGTTTATGCTTTCAAACAAACAACAATCTTTTCTAATCGCCTGACTAAGATCTACAAGATAGCCACTGCTTGCTCAATCCGACAATCTCCGTGGGATTCGATCCTCACTCACCTGAGGTATTACTTGGACGACCCGGTGCACTTGCCGGTCTATCTGTGCAAAACTTGCGGAGTTCAATTTCACGCACCAAGTTTTTCGTACCGTTGCCGGGGATTGTTTGAGTTTGACAAACTACCGGACTATCTTGTTGCTTAGATTAGGTATTCTTTAAAATTTAGTTACTCTTTTAATTGTGTCTTTTGTTTTCTTTTTAAAAAATTTTTCAAAACCCTTTCTTTTCTTTAGTAACCTTTATCTTTTGTTTGAGTTTTATGTCAGTTTTTAAGTTTGGTGTCCCTTTTTGTATTCATATTTTCTTTAAATTTTCGAAATTGTTCTTAAGTGTTCTTCTTGGAATTCGAGTTGTTCTTGTTTCTTTTCTTTGTTTGATCTTAAAATTTTTTAGTTTGGTGTCTTTTATTTGTTTTTGTTTTTTCCTTAAAATTCGAAAATAAAATTTTTTTATCTTTCTTTAATTTTTCGAAAATCTTTACTATCTTGTCTTATCTTGAATTAAAAATTTTAAGTTTGGTATTTTCTTGTTAGTAAAGTTTAAATTTTAAATCTTAGTATTCTTTGGAAGCTAAGAAGAAGGTGCTTAAAGGCTGGAGGGATAAGAAAATTCCCATTGAAGGTCTCTCACCTGGCATGAGAGTTGTCTTTACAGACAGCCCAGTGATTCCACACAATGTGAACAAGATTCTGTCTCTAGAACACGTGGAGCTCATCCATGAGAGCACAGGGAAGAAGTTCACTGTAAGGGGCAAAGTTCTGAGCTCATATCCATCCTCCTAAAGGGGCTGACCGTCAAGCTAGTGACGTTAAAGAAGCGCTTGTTGGGAGGCAACCCAACCATAATTATAGTATTCCTATTTCTATTTGAGTTATATTAAGTTATTTTCAAAATTATTTTCTTTTTAGAGTTTGTGATCATGTGTAGTAGTTAGAACAGAGACAGAGATGTTCAGAGATGGAAGCAGAACACCCTGGAATGCACCCCTTGCTGGCATTGAACGCCAGACAAGGAGGAAAGAGGGGCATTCAACACCCAATATGGGTGAGGAAGCTGGCGTTGAACGCCACACAAGGAGAGGCTGGGCGTTCAATGCCCACAATGGAGCAAGAAGCTTGCGTTGAATGCCAAGCAAGGAGTAGAGGCTGGGCGTTCAACACCCACAATGGAGCAAGAAGCTGTCATTGAACGCTAGCCAGGGAGCAGAGGCTAGGCGTTCAATGCCCACAAGGGGCAGGGAATTCAAATTTCCTAGCCCCTCAGGATCAGTGGGTCCTACAGAATCTCCACGAACCCTAACCCACCCTCCCCTATAAATATCACCTTAATCACCCCTTCATACCCACACATACACAAACCTCATACGCAATAAGCCCCCCCACTTGGCCAAATATCTCTCTCTCTCTCTCTCTCTCTCTCTCTCTCTATCTCAACTTTTTTTTCTTCTTCTACTCTCTTTTTCCCTTTTGTTCATATTTGCTCGAAGATGAGTAAAGTTCTTAAGTTTGGTGTTGTAAAAGCTTTGCTTTTTTACTTCTACCATTCCTAAGTATGGCACCCAAAGTCGGAGAGTCATCAAGAAAGAGGAAAGAAAAAGCCATTGCTTCCGCCTCCGAACCTTGAGAAATGAGGAGATTCCTCACCAATGCTCCTCAAGACCACTTCTATGAAGTAGTGGCAAAGAAAAAAAGGTGATTCTCGAGGTCCCTTTAAGGCTAAAAAAGAATGAGTACTCGGAGATCCAACAAGAAATTCGGTTAAGAGGTTGGAAAATTCTAACCTACCCTATCCCAGAAGTTGGGATCTTAATGGTGCAAGAGTTTTATGCCAATGCTTGGGTCACTAAAAAGCATGACACTAGTGTGAACCCACATCCCAAAAATTGGTGCACCATGGTCTGAGAGCGTCTCCTAGATTTCAGCCCGGAAAGTGTAAGGTTGGCGCTGCAACTACCATTAATGCAAGGAGACCCACACCCTTACACTAGAAGAGTCAATTTTGATCAGAAACTGGACCAATTCCTTTCAGACATTTATGTGGAAGGAGCTCAGTGGAAGAGGGATGCTCAAGGCAAGCCTTCCCAACTAACAAGGCTTGACCTCAAGCCCGTAGCTAGAGGATGGTTGGAATTCATCCAACGCTTTATCATTCCTACTAGCAACCGGTTAGAAGTAACCATTGACCGAGCCATCATGATTCATTTCATCATGCTTGGGAATGAGGTGGAGGTACATGAGTTGATACATCAAGAGCTGTACAAGGTGGCAGAAAATCCCTCCACCCGAGCAAGGTTGGCATTCCCACATCTTATCTATCACTTATGCAATTCAGCTGGAATTATCATAGAAGGAGACATCCCCGTTGAGGAGGACAAGCCCATCACTAAAAGAAGGATAGAGCACGCTAGAGAGCCGACCCATGAACCACAACAAGAGCATGTGGAGCTGCCTCAACAAGAAATCTCTGAGACGCTTCAAGGGATGCATTTTTCTTCCAGAGACTACTGGGACCGACTGAGCACTTCTCTAGGAGAATTGAGCTCCAATATGGATCAGCTAAGGATGGAACACCAAGAGCAGTCCACCATCCTCCATGAAATAAGAGAAGATCAAAGAGCTATAAGGGAGGAGCAACAGAGGCAAGGACGAGACATAGAGGAGCTTAAATACTCCTTTGGATCCACTAGAGGAAGCAATAGCCGCCATCACTAAGGTGGTCACGTTCCATTACCCCCTTGCTTATGCTATTTTTATGTTATTTTTCTATTTTTCATTGTATTTCATTGTCTATTTCCTGTTTCTAAGTTCATGATCATCCTTTGTTTTGTCTTAAGCTATGAAATATTTCATATATCTCTCACCATACTTAAAAGAAAATTTTATTTAAAAAAGAGAAGTAAGATGCATGAACTTGAGTTATATAATAAGAATAGTCCAATTATTTGATGTGGTGGCATTGCTTTTACTTTCTGAATGCATGAATTAACAGTGCATATTTGATGTTGAAGTTAAGTGTGTTGGCTCTTGAAAGAATGATGGAAAAGGTGAAGTATTACTAGTAATCTGAAAAATCCAAATATTGATTCTTGAAGCAAGAAAAAGCAGCGAAAAAAAAAAAGAAATTGTGAAAAAAAAAAGAAAAAGCCAATAGCTCTTTAAACCAAAAGGCAAGAGCAAGGATCCAAGACTTTGAGCATCAATGGTTAGGAGGGCCTAAAAGAAACAAAATCTTGGCCTAAAAAGTTCAACTGAACTCCTCCCCCTAACTAAATGCTTGTGGTGTGAAGGTGTCAAGTGAAAACCTTGAGACTGAGTAGTTAAATTCGTGATCCCAAAAGCAAAAGAGTGTGCCTAAGAACTCTGGGTACCATTGTCTAGGGATTCTAGCAAAGCTGAATCAAAATCCAATTGGGTTCACCCAGTTAAGTGCCTGTGGCGTTTATGTATCCGGTGAAAATACGGGAAAACAAAACGCTTAGGGTCACGGTCAGGCTCTAAAGGAAGCTGTGTTCAAGAATAAAAAAGAACTAAACTAAGAGAGTCAAAAATATCATCCAGATTCTGAATTCCTAAAGACACTAACACTGCGGAGCTTCAAGGGATAGTGAGATGCCAAAACTGTTCAGAAGTAAATGGTTACTAATCCCGCTCATCAATTGGAACTGAGCTTCATTGAAGACTCTGAGATTTACTGTATCCCTCTCTTCTTTCTGATCCTACTTTGTTTTTGGTTCCTTGGGGACAAGCAACAGTTTAAGTTTGGTGTTCTGATGAGCGGATATTTTATACGCTTTTTTGCATCATTTTCACAGTGTTTTAGTATGTTTTGTTTAAGTTTCATTATATTTTCATAGGTTTTAGTGCAAAATTCATATTTTTGGATTCTACTTTAATTTGTTGTGTTTTATTATGATTTTAGGTAATTTCTGGCTGAAATTAAAAAGCTTTGGCAAAGTCTGATTTAGAGGCAAGGAAAGCATAGCAGATGCTGTCATATTCTGACCTCCATGCATTCAAATGAACATTTCTGGAGTTAAAGAGATCCAAATGATGCATTCTCAGTGGTGTTGAAAAGCTAACATCTAGAGCTTTCCAAAAATACATAATAGTCTATACTTTTCTTCAAAGGAACCTGCCCATATTGGGCGTTGAACGCCATGGAGCTACCCCCTTGCTGGCGTTCAACGCCCCAAGGAGACAAGCCAGCGTTGAACGCCCAAGAACCACCCCCTTTGGGGCATTCAATGCCCACTAAGAAGCAAGGCAGCATGGATCAACTCCTTAATGGGCGTTCAACGCCCATCCCTCAAATTGGATGCCAAGCTCAGCCCAAGTACTCAACCAAAGTGGGTCCAAGAAGTAGATTTTCGCACCTCTAAGTCTAGTCTATCATATTTTTGTATTCTTTTCATTATTAGATTAGTATAAACAAAACAAAGATCACAATTGTTAAGAAATTTTGATCTTTTCCCCCTTTCACGTTTTACAATACTTTCTGTAAGCTATGAGCTACTAAACCTCCTAAGTTAGGGTTAGGAGCTCTGCTGATTCTCATAGATTAATAATATTACTATTTCTATTTCAATACACGTTTGATTCTATTCTCTTGTGCATTTTCATTCTTCATCTCATGAATTGAGGATGACCTGTGACAATCATTCTTGTTCTACATGGGTTCCGTGTGAGTCCTGACCCGGATAGCATTGAACCACAGCTAGAGAGTACACTGTGGATTCCAAGAGCGTGCCTGGGCGACTTTGGATAAGTGACATAAAATCTCGTTGACCATGGGTTTCTGAGGTGTCTGTGGCGTTAAGACTAGAGTCTGAGAAGTAGCGTTCCCTGATCCGGAAGATCCGACCTTATCTGTGGTGTTTTGAGTAGGATCGCGAAAGGGAGTGGATTGCTTAGTGCTTCACCTTCGACTATAGTGGGAAGCCATGAGTTAACTTGATGAGGATGCTACATGATTTGCTCGGATATGGTGGACTGCTATGCTTTAGAAGAGACTAACTTGATTAGGATGCTACATGAGTTAGTCAATTACAGTTGCCATTGAATGAATCATTCGTTATTGAAGTAGACAGTAAGAAAAGCTAATCCGGAAAGAATACGCATCTCCAAAACCTTAACTGAATTATCTATCATCGCTTTCACACTAATCTGGTATTTATTTTCTTTTACTATTTTGTTTATGCTTTCAAATAAACAACCATCTTTTCTAATCGCCTGACTAAGATCTACAAGATAGCCACTGCTTGCTTAATCCAACAATCTCCGTGGGATTCGATCCTCACTCACTTGAGGTATTACTTGGACGACCCAGTGCATTTGCCGGTCTATCTGTGAGAAACTTGCGGAGTTCAATTTCGCGCACCAGTACCCCTCCCTGAGCCACTCCAGTTCCTCTCTCAGCTCTATTTTATCTGAAAATAAACGAACGTAGTTCTGCTTGACCTTCTCCTTTAAGCCTTCAGCCATAGCACAATAGGCCATCCGCCTCTCCCTCTCACGGGATCTGGAGAGCTTATCTTTCAGCCGGTCCCTCTCCTCCGTCAACCTCTTCTTATCCTCTCAGAACATAGCCAATTGGCCTTGAAGAGGCTCCAAAGAATACTGAGTAGCACCCAAAGGAGTCTTCTCAAGTTCCTTGAGGAAAGAGGTACAAACCTCAACAATGCGAATTCTCCCCCGGATCAAGACCTGAAGGTGAGTTCGGATGGAAGCCTCATCCATAGCAATAGAACTATGGGGAAGAATGTGCCTCTTACTGAACTTCATCCCATCAAAACTAGTGTCACCAACGTTAGAAACACTAACCTTTGAGGTCTTGCGCTTTTTTGAAATAGACTCCAAGGAAGGAAGAACTGGAGTGGTAGGGACAAAAGGAGGAGGAGGAGGAGGAGGGGGAAGATTTACCGACTTGGCCAAATCAGAAGAGGTCGTCCTTGCATTCGACTTCTGGGAAAAGGAGTAGCCGCTGTCCCGCCTTCCTGCGGTTGAGCAGCTCGGCCTCGGGCGTTCTTCTTAGCCTCCTGCACTTTCTGGTACGTCTTAGAACTACCTTTCATCTTATCTGAAAAGATAAATTGGAAAAGGATTAGCATACAAGTCGGAAGAACAAATCGGAAGAACATGAAAATATCCGTAAAATAAAAAACAAAAGCTACCTAGCTCGGTCCAGACATAGCTCAGAGTTCCGAGAAAAAAATTTTTGGTGTCGAGGTTTGGAGCCCATCTCCAAACATCTCGAAAACACTCAACCACAGCCTCCTCTACTTCATTCAAATATATCAAATTGTACTTTTTTACGGGGGCTGCCTCTGTCCAGTATAATTTGAAGCCGGGCTCGTTGTTTTCATTTAGAAAAAATGGGTGATGGCCTTCAATGGCTCGGACTTTGAAAAAGAAATTTTTGAAATCGTGGAATGACTCATCAAAGATGGAAAACACCTTCCGACCTTGAATAGCTCGAAAGGAAACACACTGCTGTTTGTTTTGAGCACTAAAAGGTCTGGTCAAATGAAAAAGATAGAAAAAGACTTTCAAAGAGATCGAAAAATCGAGTTCACGACTAACAAGCTGGTAAATTTTGAGAAACCCCAAAGAATTGGGATGGAGTTGGGAAGGAACCACCCTACAGTGAGACAACACCTCCATTTCAAAGGCAGAAAAAGGAAAAATAATTCCTAGACGGTAAACAAAAAGTTATACATGAAAATAAAGTGGAATTTCGACTCGGTCACCCTCCTACAATAAATCCGATTCTCAGGGACAATTATTTCATATTTAGCTTCGTGTTCAATAGAATTACAAATTCTATGATACTTACGAAGTTTATCTACGAAAACACTATCAACAAAAAAGACCATATTAAAATTTTACTCCTAAAATATTAAAGTAGTTAACAATATTTTAACCAATTTCACGCTAGTAAGTTATTATTTTACTCTAAAGATATTTGTTTAACACTATTTTTTTTTGCGTTAATTATTATTATATATAGCATTGCATTTGGAAGACAAATTCATTCTGTTTATTAGGAGAAGAATATTAATTAAATTGATTGTTTACCTATTCCTTCTTTTTATTTGCACTAAATTGTCTGTATTACATACATAAAATATGGAAGTAGAAACCAAATGACCTACTATATTGGTAAACTGAAATAATGAAATATCATATCAAGTAGAGACTGATTCATAAATTAATCAAGGGGCACTCTTTCATCTTTTAAAGAATAAATTTCATAATAAGATTTGATCCATCCATTTTAATAAAGTAAAAAAGGAGGGAAAAAAAGATAAATATAATGTAAGACAAAAAAAATAATTTACACTATAAAATAAACAAAAATTTTGCATTTCCAACAATAACGACGTAGAAATCACATGACTCATCTAACCTCCGCGAAATCAAGAGAGTTTGTAAACTCTTTATGATCCAACGGCCAAGATTTTTCGATGAGTACATGACGGTGCAGGGTAGTGGATTGTGGACTGTGGACCATAACCATATAGACAGACAAAAAAATAAACGAAGCAAAAAAGGAAGACACGTGTCGAGGAATGGTGAAAACTGAGTGAGGGGGCACACAACACAAGCATAGTTGTCCATGCCACCACCATGACTCAACTAACAAGAAAGAAGAAGAAACGAACAACAAGAACAGCACCACCACCACCAACAATAACAATAGGCTAAAAGACAAAATTGCCCTTACTTCTCTCTCTGTTGCGTGCACCAGCATCGGGTACACCGTACCCACTATTGTTGTGGGTCCCATCCTTGGAGCCACGCTGGCTAGTCGCACGTGCCCATTACCCTAATCCTTATACTGTTCCCCCAACCCTGCCACACACGTGTTCTTTTCCTTCCCTGGTACCCACCTTTTATCACGTTGTTTTTATCTTTTACAGTTTTACCTTCCTCAAAAAAATTAAGCAATAATTAAAAAGATATTCGGTAATTTAAAAAGATATTGTACAATTAATTATGCATTTGATTTTGAAATATTATTTATATTAAAA